>NC_041393.1:775063247-775072901 GCF_002162155.2 Triticum dicoccoides
GGATGCACTTCATGTAAAAAACGGACAATCTCTTTCGAAGTATCAGGGTTTCATACGGAAACTCATCTGTTACAAAGGGATTTCATTTTTTTGAACTTATTTGACCTCCATAGTTTTTCTGTGTTCAAAATGCACCATTCAAAGCCACATCATCAATTTACAACCACTTCTGACTACATTTGTTATTTTCATGCATTTACTGAATATTTTGAGCCATAAGACCATGAAATTGAAAAGTATTTGAAATGAACTCAGAAAAGGTTCCAAGTTTGCATGGTATCATCTTTTCACCCACATAGCATGTGCGAGAAAGTAGAGAGGGTTACGGAAAAAACTGTATGCACTTCGTGTAAAAAACGTATAATCTCTTTCGAAGTATCAGGGTTTCATACGGAGACGCGTCTGTTACAAAGGGATTTCATTTTTTTGAACTTATTCAAACTCCATAGTTTTTCTAAGTTCAAAATGCACCATTCAAAGCCACATCTTCAATTAACAACCATTTCTGACTACATTTGTTATTTAGCATGCATTTACTGATTATTTTGAGCTATAAGATCATGAAATTGAAAAGCATTTGAAATGAACTCTGAAAAGGTTCCAAGTTGGCATGGTATCATCATTTCACCCACATAGCATGTGCGAGAAAGTATACGGGGTTACGTCATAAACTGGATGCACTTCGTGTACAAAACGGACAATCTCTTTCGAAGTATCAGGGTTTCATACGGAAACTCGTCTATTACAAAGGGATTTCATTTTTTTGAACTTATTTGAACTCCATAGTTTTTCTGTGTTGAAAATGCACCATTAAAAGCCATATCATCAATTTACAACCATTTATGACTACATTTATTATTTTCATGCATTTACTTATTATTTTGAGCTATAAGACTATGAAATTGAAAAGCATTTGAAATGAACTCTGAGAAGGTTCCAAGTTGGCATGGTATCATCATTTCACCCACATAGCTGTTGGGGAACGTAGTAATTTCAAAAATTTCCTACGCACACGCAAGATCATGGTGATGCATAGCAACGAGAGGGGAGAGTGTTGTCTACATACCCTTGTAGACCGTAAGCGGAAGCGTTAGCACAACGCGGTTGATGTAGTCGTACGTCTTCACGGCCCGACCGATCAAGCACCGAAACTATGGCACCTCCGAGTTCTAGCACACGTTCAGCTCGATGACGTCCTTCGAACTCCGATCCAGCCGAGTGTCGAGGGAGAGTTCCGTCAGCACGACGGCGTGGTGACGATCTTGATGTTGTACCGTCGCAGGGCTTCGCCTAAGCACTGCTATGATATTATCGAGGTGGAATATGGTGGAGGGGGGCACCGCACACGGCTAAGAGATCCAAGGGATCAATTGTTGTGTCTTTGGTGCTAGCCCTGCCCCTCTATTTATATGTTGATCCCCGGGGTCGAAACTTGGAGCAAAAGCCTCCTCAAAGTCGGTTTTTCCCGAAAGGCAAGAGTCCCACTCGGACTCCAGGACCAAACGCCACAATCCTTGGCGTCTGGCCCAGACGCCATGGGCCTCGGCGTCTGGCCCAGGGCCAAACGCCAGGGTCTCCGGCGTTTGGCCCCCTGGCCTCCGCAAAACTCCTTTTGCACCGACCTAAAGCCTCATGGGCTTGACCCCTTGGCCTAACCATATAGTCCAATATATGAATCTTTACGTCTCGACCATTTCGAGACTCCTCGTCATGTCCCCGATCTCATCCGGGACTCCGAACTCCTTCGGTACATCAAAACTCATAAACTCATAATATAACTATCATCGAAACCTTAAGCGTGCGGACCCTACGGGTTCGAGAACTATGTAGACATGACCAAGACACGTCTCCGGTCAATAACCAATAGCGGGACCTGGATGCCCATATTGGTTCCTACATATTCTACGAAGATCTTTATCGGTCAGACCGCATAACAACATACGTTGTTCCCTTTGTCATCGGTATGTTACTTGCCCGAGATTCGATCGTCGGTATCCAATACCTAGTTCAATCTCATTACCGGCAAGTCTCTTTACTCGTTCCGTAATACATCATCTCGCAACTAACTCATTAGTTGCAATGCTTGCAAGGCTTAAGTGATGTGCATTACCGAGAGGGCCCAGAGATACCTCTCCGACATTCGGAGTGACAAATCCTAATCTCGAAATACGCCAACCCAACAAGTACCTTCGGAGACACCTGTAGAGCACCTTTATAATCACCCAGTTACGTTGTGACGTTTGGTAGCACACAAAGTGTTCCTCCGGCAAACGGGAGTTGCATAATCTCATAGTCATAGGAACATGTATAAGTCATGAAGAAAGCAATAGCAACATACTAAACGATCGGGTGCTAAGCTAACTGAATGGGTCATGTCAATCACATCATTCTCCTAATGATGTGATCCTGTTAATCAAATGACAACTCATGTCTATGGCTAGGAAACATAACCATCTTTGATTAACGAGCTAGTCAAGTAGAGGCATACTAGTGACACTCTGTTTGTCTATGTATTCACACATGTATCATGTTTCCGATTAATACAATTCTAGCATGAATAATAAACAATTATCATGAAATAAGGAAATAAATAATAACTTTATTAGTGCCTCTAGGGCATATTTCCTTCAGTCTCCCACTTGCACTAGAGTCAATAATCTAGATCACATCACAATGTGATTAACATCGATAGTTCACATCATCATGTGATTAACACCCATAGTTCACATCGCCATGTGACCAACACCCAAAGGGTTTACTAGATTCAGTAATCTAGTTCACATCGCTATGTGATTAACACCCAAAGAGTACTAAGGTGTGATCATGTTTTGCTTGTGAGAGAATCTTAGTCAACGGGTCTTTCACATTCAGATCCGTTATGTATTTTGCAATTTTCTATGTCTACAATGCTCTGCACGGAGCTACTCTAGCTAATTGCTCCCACTTTCAATATGTATCTAGATCGAGACTTAGAGTCATCCAGATCGGTGTCAAAACTTGCATTGACGTAACCCTTTACGACGAACCTTTTGTCACTTCCATAATCGAGAAACATATCCTTATTCCACTAAGGATAATTTTGACCGTTCTCCAGTGATCTACTCCTAGATCACTATTGTACTCCCTTGCCAAACTGAGTGTAGGGTATACAATAGATCTGGTACACAGCATGGCATACTTTATAGAACCTATGGCCAAGGCATAGGGAATGACTTTCATTCTCTTTCTATCTTCTGCCATGGTCGGGTTTTGAGTCTTACTCAATTTCACACCTTGTAACACATGCAAGAACTCTTTCTTTGACTGTTCCATTTTGAACTACTTCAAAATCTTGTCAAGGTATGTACTCATTGAAAAACTTATCAAGCGTCTTGATCTATCTCTATAGATCTTGATGCTCAATATGTAAGTAGCTTTACTGAGGTATTTATTTTAAAGAACTCCTTTCAAACACTCCTTTATGCTTTGCAGAATAATTCTACATTATTTCCGATCAACAATATGTCATTCACATATACTTATCAGAAATATTGTAGTGCTCCCACTCACTTTCTTGTAAATACAGGCTTCACCGCAAGTCTGTATAAAACTATATGCTTTGATCAACTTATCAAAGTGTATATTCCAACTCCGAGATGCTTGCACCAGTCCATAGATGGATCGCTGGAGCTTGCACATTTTGTTAACACCTTTAGGATCGACAAAACCTCTTGGTTGCATCACATACAACTCTTCTTTAATAACTCCATTAAGGAATGCAGTTTTGTTTATCCATTTGCCAGATTTCATAAAATGCGGCAATTGCTAACATGATTCGGACAGACTTAAGCATAGATACGAGTGAGAAACTCTCATCGTAGTCAACACTTTGAACTTGTCGAAAACCTTTTGCGACAATTCTAGCTTTGTAGATAGTAACACTACTATCAGCATCTGTCTTCCTCTTGAAGATCCATTTATACAATATGGCTTGCCGATCATCGGGCAACTCCACCAAAGTCCACACTTTGTTCTCATACATGGATCCCATCTCAGATTTCATGGCCTCAAGCCATTTCGCGGAATCTGGGCTCATCATCACTTCCTCATAGTTCGTAGGTTTGCCATGGTCAAGTAACACGACCTCCAGAACAGGATTACCGTACCACTCTGGTGCGGATCTCACTCTGTTTTACCTACGAGGTTCGGTAGTAACTTGATCTGAAGTTACATGATCATCATCATTTGCTTCCTCACTAATTGGTATAGTAGTCACAAGAACAGATTTCTGTGATGAACTACTTTCCAATAAGGGAACAGGTACAGTTACCTCATCAAGTTCTACTTTCCTCCCACTCACTTCTTTCGAGAGAAACTCCTTCTCTAGAAAGGATCCATTTATTAGCAACGAATGTTTTGCCTTCGGATCTATGATAGAAGGTGTACCCAACAATTTCCTTTGGGTATTCTATGAAGATGCACTTCTCCGATTTGGGTTTGAGCTTATCAGGATGAAACTTTTTCACATAAGCATCGCAGCCCCAAACTTTAAGAAACGACAACTTTGGTTTCTTGCTAAACCACAGTTCATATAGTGTCGTCTCAACGGATTTAGATGGTGCCCTATTTAACGTGAATGCAGCTGTCTCTAATGCATGATCCCAAAACGATATTGGTAAATCGGTAAGAAACATCATAGATTGTACTATATCCAATAAAGTACGGTTATGACATTCGGACACACCATTATGATGTGGTGTTCCAGGTGGCACGAATTTGTGAAACTATTTCACGTTGTTTTAACTGAAGACCAAACTCGTAACTCAAATATTTGTCTCCGCGATCAGATCGTAGAAACCTTATTTTCATGTCACGATGATTTTCCACTTCACTCTAAAATTCTTTGAACTTTTCAAATGTTTCAGACTTATGTTTCATCAAGTAGATATCCCCATATCTGCTCAAATCATCTGTGAAGGTCAGAAAATAACGATACCCGCCGCGAGCCTTAACACTCAACGGATCGCATACATCAGTATGTATTATTTCCAATAAGTCAGTTGCTCGCTCCACTGTTCCGGAGAATGGAGTCTTAGTCATCTTGCCCATGAGGCATGGTTCGCAATCATCAAGTGATTCATAATCAAGTGATTCCAAAATCCCATCAGCATGGAGTTTCTTCATGCGCTTTACACCAATATGACCTAAACGACAGTGCCACAAATAAGTTGCACTATCATTATTAACTTTGCATCTTTTGGTTTCAATATTATGAATATGTGTATCACTACGATCGAGATCCAATGAACCATTTTCATTGGGTGTGTAACCATATAAGGTTTTATTCATGTAAACAGAACAACAATTTATTCTCTTACTTAAATGAATAACCGTATTGCAATAAACACGATCAAATCATATTCATGCTCAACGCAAACACCAAATAACATTTATTTAGGTTCAACACTAATCCCGAAAGTATAGGGAGTG
Source organism: Triticum dicoccoides (assembly GCF_002162155.2). Lineage (NCBI taxonomy): Eukaryota > Viridiplantae > Streptophyta > Magnoliopsida > Poales > Poaceae > Triticum > Triticum dicoccoides. The sequence continues at coordinate 775,068,717 of NC_041393.1, forward strand.
TGCGATGATGATCATATCAATCTTGAAACTACTTTCAACACACATCGTCACTTCACCCTTAACTAGTTTCTGTTTATTCTGCAACTCCCGTTTCGAGTTACTACTCTTAGCAACTGAACCAGTATCAAATACCGAGGGGTTGCTATAAACACTAGTAAAGTACACATCAATAACATGTATATCAAATATACTTATGTTCACTTTGCCATCCTTCTTATCCGCCAATCAATTGAGGTAGTTCCGCTTCCAGTGACCAGTCTCTTTGCAGTAAAAGCACTTAGTCTCAGGCTTAGGACCAGACTTGGGTTTCTTCACTTGAGCAGCAACTTGCTTGCCGTTCTTCTTGAAGTTCCCCTTTTTTTTCCTTTGCCCCTTTTCTTGAAACTAGTGGTCTTGTTAATCATCAACACTTGATGCTCTTTCTTGATTTCTACCTTCGTCGATTTCAACATCACGAAGAGCTCGGGAATCGTTTTCGTCATCCCTTGCATACTATAGTTCATCACGAAGTTCTAGCAACTTAGTGATGGTGACTAGAGAATTCTGTCAATCACTATCTTATCTGGAAGATTAACTCCCACTTGATTCAAGCGATTGAAGTACCCAGACAATCTGAGCACATGCTCACTAGTTGAGCGATTCTCCTCCATCTTTTAGCTATAGAACTTGTTGGAGACTTCATATCTCTCAACTCGGGTATTTGCTGGAAATATTAACTTCAACTCCTGGAACATCTTATATGGTCCATGACGTTCAAAAACGTCTTTGAAGTCCCAATTCTAAGCCGTTAAGCATGGTGCACTAAACTATCAAGTAGTCATCATATTGAGATAGCCAAACGTTCATAATGTCTGCATCTGCTCTTGCAATAGGTCTGTCACCTAGCGGTGCATTAAGGACATAATTCTTCTGTGCAGCAATGAGGATAAACCTCAGATCACGGATCCAATCCGCATCATTGCTACTAACATCTTTCAACATAGTTTTCTCTAGGAACATATCAAAATAAACATATGAAAGCAACAACGCGAGCTATTGATCTACAACATAATTTGCAAAATACTACCAGGACTAAGTTCATGATAAATTTAAGTTCCTTTAATCATATTACTTAAGAACTCCCACTTAGACAGACATCTCTCTAGTCATCTAAGTGATCACGTGATCCAAATCAACTAAACCATAACCGATCATCACGTGAGATGGAGTAGCTTTCAATGGTGAACATCACTATGTTGATCATATCTACTATATGATTCACGCTCGACCTTTCGGTCTCCGTGTTCCGAGGCCATATCTGCATATGCTAGGCTCGTCAAGTTTAACCTGAGTATTCCGCGAGTGCAAAACTGGCTTGCACCCGTTGTAGATGGACGTAGAGCTTATCACACCCGATCATCACGTGGTGTCTGGGCACGACGAACTTTGGCAACGGTGCATACTCAGGGAGAACACTTCTTGATAATTAGTGAGAGATCATCTTATAATGCTACCGTCAATTAAAACAAAATAAGATGTATAAAAGATAAACATCATATGCAATCAAAAAATATGTGACATGATATGGCCATCATCATCTTGTGCCTTTGATCTCCATCTCCAAAGCATCGTCATGATCTCCATCGTCACCGGCATGACACCATGATCTCCATCATCTTGATCTATATCAATGTGTCGTCACGTGGTCGTCTCGCCAACTATTGCTCTTGCAACTATTGCTATCGCATAGCGATAATGTAAAGCAATTATTTGGCGCTTGCATCTTATGCAACAAAGAGACAACCATAGGGCTTCTGCCAGTTGCCGATAACTTCAACAAAACATGATCATCTCATATAACAACTTATATATCATCATATCTTGACCATATCACATCACAACATGCCCTGCAAAAACAAGTTAGACGTCCTCTACTTTGTTATTGCAAGTTTTACGTGGCTGCTACGGGCTTTAAGCAAGAACTAATCTCACCTACGCATCAAAACCACAATGATAGTTTGTCAAATAGACTCTGTTTTAACCTTCGCAAGGACCGGGCGTAGCCACGCTCGGTTCAACTAAAGTTGGAGAAACTGACACCCGCCAGCCACCTGTGTGCAAAGCACGTCGGTAGAACCAGTCTCGCGTAAGCGTACGCATAATGTGGGTCCGGGCCTCTTCATCCAACAATACTGCCGAACCAAAGTATGACATGCTGGTAGGCAGTATGACTTATATCGTCCACAACTCACTTGTGCTCTACTCGTACATATAACATCAAACCATAAAAACCTAGGCTCGGATGCCACTGTTGGGGAACGTAGTAATTTCAAAAAATTTCCTACGCACACGCAAGATCATGGTGATGCGTAGCAACGAGAGGGGAGAGTGTTGTCTACATACCCTTGTAGACCGTAAGCGGAAGCGTTAGCACAACGCGGTTGATGTAGTCGTACGTCTTCACGGCCCGACCGATCAAGCACCGAAACTACGGCACCTCCAAGTTCTAGCACACGTTCAGCTCGATGACGTCCTTCGAACTCTGATCCAGCCGAGTGTCGAGGGAGAGTTCCGTCAGCACGACGGCGTGGTGACGATCTTGATGTTCTACCGTCGCAGGGCTTCGCCTAAGCACTGCTATGATATTATCGAGGTGGAATATGGTGGAGGGGGGCACCGCACACGGCTAAGAGATCCAAGGGATCAATTGTTGTGTCTTTGGTGCTAGCCCTGCCCCTCTATTTATATGTTGAGCCCCGGGGTCGAAACTTGGAGCAAAAGCCTCCTCAAAGTCGGTTTTGCCCGAAAGGCAAGAGTCCCACTCGGACTCCAGGACCAAACGCCACAATCCTTGGCGTCTGGCCCAGACGCCATGGGCCTCGGCGTCTGGCCCAGGGCCAAACGCCAGGGTCTCCGGCGTTTGGCCCCCTGGCCTCCGCAAAACTCCTTTTGCACCGACCTAAAGCCTCATGGGCTTGACCCCTTGGCCTAACCATATCATCCAATATATGAATCTTTACGTCTCGACCATTTCGAGACTCCTCGTCATGTCCCCGATCTCATCCGGGACTCCGAACTCCTTCGGTACATCAAAACTCATAAACTCATAATATAACTATCATCGAAACCTTAAGCGTGCGGACCCTACGGGTTCGAGAACTATGTAGACATGACCAAGACACGTCTCCGGTCAATAACCAATAGCGGGACCTGGATGCCCATATTGGTTCCTACATATTCTACGAAGATCTTTATCGGTCAGACCGCATAACAACATACGTTGTTCCCTTTGTCATCGGTATGTTACTTGCCCGAGATTCGATCGTCGGTATCCAATACCTAGTTCAATCTCATTACCGGCAAGTCTCTTTACTCGTTCCGTAATACCTCATCTCGCAACTAACTCATTAGTTGCAATGCTTGCAAGGCTTAAGTGATGTGCATTACCGAGAGGGCCCAGAGATACCTCTCCGACATTCGGAGTGACAAATCCTAATCTCGAAATACGCCAACCCAACAAGTACCTTCGGAGACACCTGTAGAGCATCTTTATAATCACCCAGTTACGTTGTGACGTTTGGTAGCACACAAAGTGTTCCTCCGGCAAACGGGAGTTGCATAATCTCATAGTCATAGGAACATGTATAAGTCATGAAGAAAGCAATAGCAACATACTAAACGATCGGGTGCTAAGCTAACTGAATGGGTCATGTCAATCACATCATTCTCCTAATGATGTGATCCCGTTAATCAAATGACAACTCATGTCTATGGCTAGGAAACATAACCATCTTTGATTAACGATCTAGTCAAGTAGAGGCATACTAGTGACACTGTTTGTCTATGTATTCACACATGTATCATGTTTCCGATTAATACAATTCTAGCATGAATAATAAACAATTATCATGAAATAAGGAAATAAATAATAACTTTATTATTGCCTCTAGGGCATATTTCCTTCAATAGCATGTGCAAGAAAGTAGAGAGGGTTACGGCAAAAACTGGATGCATTTCGTGTACATAGCGGTTCTCCGTCTGCGACGTCTGGTGCGAGGACGTTCACCCAAACATGAACCACAGACTCTGTGTCCAGAATCTGTGCCCCTATGACAAGACCCCAAGGGTACTACCCACTTTCTACTATCTTTGTGAGCTACTACTTCTAATCAGTTACTACTCCTACTAGTTTTTGAAGTTGCTTAA
>NC_041393.1:775076640-775078362 GCF_002162155.2 Triticum dicoccoides
AATTGCCTATAGGAGTCCTGTTCGTCTTTGGCCGTACCAAAGCAGAACAATTCGCTCTTATGAAAATTAATCTTTAACCCCGATAATTGTTCAAAGAGGCATAACAACAACTTCATATTTCTCGCCTTGGCCAAATCATGCTTCATGAAGATGATTGTATCATCAGCGTATTGAAGGATGGATACACCTCCATCAACCAGATGAGGTACTAAACCACTCACTTGACCATGGTCCTTAGCCCTTCCGATCAAAATTGCTAACATATCCACCACGATGTTAAACAAGACGGTGGACATTGGATCTCCTTGCCTGAGGCCCTTATGAGTCTGGAAGTAATGACCTATATCGTCATTGACTTTAATACCCACACTCCCTTTTTGCGTAAAAGATTCTACCTGATGGCGCCAAGCCTCATCAAAACCTTTCATACGCAATGCCTGTTGAAGGAACGGCCACTTGACCTTATCATACGCCTTCTCAAAATCCACCTTAAAAATTACCCCATCTAATTTTTTAGAGTGAATTTCATGGAGCGTTTCATGAAGGACAACCACCCCTTCGAGGATGTTTCTGTCCGGCATGAAAGCAGTTTGGGATTGTTGCACCACAGAAAGCGCAATCTGTGAGAGCCTGTTCATCCCGACCTTGGTAAAGATTTTGAAACTAACATTGAGAAGGCAAATTGGCCTGAATTGCTCAATTCGCACAGCCTCCGTTTTCTTAGGGAGCAATGTGATAGTTCCAAAATTCAACTGAAATAATTAAAGCTGTCCAGAGAAAAGATCATGAAACATAGGTAACAGATCCCCCTTAATAATCTGCCACCACCTTTTATAAAACTCCGCCGGAAACCCATCCGGACCGGGAGCCTTGTTGTTTTCCATTTGTGCAATAGCATCAAACACTTCCTTCTCCGTAAATGGGGCTAGCAAGATATCATTTTCGACAGCCGACAGTTGAGGTACATCCTCAGTCCGAGACTCATCCAAGGTTACACAATTAACCTCTGGTGGTCCAAATAACTGCCTATAATACTCGGTGATGTAAGTTTTTAGATTATCCTGCCCAACAGTAGTACCCTCATCCTGCTCAAGTTGGAAGATTCGTTTCTTACGGTGCTTGCCATTAGCAATGAGGTGAAAGAATTGAGTATTAGCGTCCCCTTGAACCACTTTGCGGACCTTGGTTCGCAGCGCCCACTTCGACTCTTCCTCACGGAGAAGTTCTTTCAACCTCTTTTCAGCCTCATGTTTAACCTGGAGCTCAGCAGGCAGCAAAATCGTAGATTCAGCTTTAGTATCTAGGGCCTGTATAAGAGAAAGGAGTCTATCCTTCTCAATCTTATACACCCCACTTAGGTGCTTAGCCCACCCCCGTAAGAAACTTCTTAAATGTCTTATTTTATTCTACCAACGCTCGACCGCCGTCCTACCTCCGACACCCTTAGCCCATTCCCTGGCAACGAGGTCTAAGAACCCTTCACGTTCGAACCAGGCCATCTCGAAAGAGAAGGTGTTTTTGTTTCCCACATAGTTAGACTCCCCGGAGTCCACAAACAGTGGTGTGTGATCGGATATTCCCCGCGTTAAAGCTTGTACCGTCACAAGCGGGAACTTCTGTTCCCACTCCACGCTGGCGAGAACTCGATCAAGATTTTCATATGTCGGGTTTGGCAACGCATTAGCCCAAGTAAACTTTCTACCAGAAAGTTCTATCTCCCTC
>NC_041393.1:775078494-775079223 GCF_002162155.2 Triticum dicoccoides
GGTCCAAACTCTCAATAATAGTATTGAACATAAAGGACCATCTCCCGTCAAAGTTATCATTATTCTTCTCCTCTTTCCTCCGAATGATATTGAAATCACCCCCGACCAACATTGGAAGCTGTTCGGACCCACAAATTCGAACAAGATCCGCCAGAAACTCTGGTTTAAGTTCGGGCTATGCAGCTCCATACACCGCCACCAAAGCCCAGTCGAACCCATCAACTTTTGACCTAACCCGAAACTTAACCGCAAAGTCTCCCATTACCACACTCCTGACCTCAAGGAAATCGCATCTCACTCCCAACAAGATACCTCCCGATCGTCCACGTGGAGGTAGGCAATGCCAGTCGAAATCAACACCACCCGCAAGAGAGGAAAGAAACTGTGGAGCAAAATTGTCTCTTCCAGTTTCGGAGAGAGCAATGAAATCTAATCTGTGCTCCAATGACGCCTCAGCAAGAAACCTTCTTTTAGCCAAGTCCTTGAGACCTCTGCTATTCCAAAAGATTCCTTTCGTAATTCATCATGGAATTTTTTTGCCGTACGAATCCTAGCACTTCTACGTACCGCGGATGCTGGATACACATTCCGCTTCCACTTACTTTTAGGTTTGTCATTGTCCACCATCCGGTCCTCATAACCGGGCAGTGGTGGTTGAAGGACCTCAACCTCTATGTTGGTCTCCTCCTCGTCTGACTCATTACAGGATGGTGCAAGGTCCGCACACAA
>NC_041393.1:775079910-775089851 GCF_002162155.2 Triticum dicoccoides
ACCCGTCCGAACACCCTCTCCGCCCCGACCCTTAAAGCTGTTGGAGTCGTCATCCTGCCAGCCGAGGATGAGGGATGGCCCGGGGTCACCTTCCCCGGACCCCCTCCAATCACGCCAGTCGTAGCCGCCTCCGTCGGAGCCGAAGGGGAAGGGTGTGGGGCCTCCTGCCCCATACATCCTCCCTCAGAGCCGGCTAGCGCCAGCGCCGCAGGCATCGCCGGGGCCACCTGCCCCAGACAAACACCCACCCGCCCAGCAGAAGAAGCAGCAGCCGGCCGCCCTCCCGAAGAGGACTCCTCCCTCTCAGGAGCCCTGATCATAGCCATCGAAGGATGAGGGATCGAGGTCTCCTGCCTGAGACCCCCCTCCAAGCTCGTAGTCATCACCTGCATCTCAGACTTGTCAACAATATCTGAGGGAGGCGAGAACACTATCTCCGGACCTCCCTCCACTCCAGGAACCTCCACACTCGGGCCCTCAAAGTCCAAAGCAGGTAAGGAGTGCTCGAACACCTCAGAAGACTCCACCCGCTCACTCCATAGTCTCGGGGGTGCCGAAGCTGGCTCAATGGTACCAAACCTCAGAGTGGTCGTCGGCACTGAAGATGGAGGCGCCGTTTCCCCTCCGGTGGTCTTGACCCCAGACCCCGGTCTCTCGGCCTCTCGACCAGGATCAGCTACCGGAAGCTCCTTGCGCCCTCTGTCATCATCCCCCTCGTGCATATCAACTTCCACTGTAGCAGGATGCGAGCCACCCCCTGAGCTCTGGCGAAAGCCATATCCACTCGCTCGGGCTTTCCCACCAAAACAGCCATACTAGCAACAACCCTGGCATCCTGCATTGGCCTGTGTGAAGCCCCCGAAAAACACAACCAGGCCTGGGTAAGTGGCTTACCCTGAGGCTCACTCAATTTCCACTCGTGGAACTCAAGAATGCCATCAGTACCTGGCACCTTACACATCCCGAAACTCAATAACCTCTGTGGATCCTCCACCGTTGGAAACTCCACCCTGAACGAGTTTGGCTCAAGACTGACTAACTCCCATAGGAAGTCCCCCGGTGCCAGCTCCCATAGCCGCTGCACAATTTGGATCTCAGAGACTTCACCTTTAGTCACTTTAACGATCCCAGACGTCATACTGCGCACCTCATCCGAGACCTCCTTCTCCACCGGAGACTCGAAAAACGTGAGCTCTGAACAGAACACACCATACATCATAAGATTGGGTAGCTGCTCTCTCAAAAGCGGACAAGCCCCTGACTCATGATCCGTCTTACCACACGTATCGCATAAGACTGCCACTCACTCAGCAATGAAGTGGCCTTTATTGCCACAGCGATAGCATAACATTCTTTCTTTCTTTCGCGCATACTTTGCCGCCCTGTCCAGCTCAGCCTTTTCAGAGCCCTCCACTGACATCACCTCAACCTCGCCATTATTAGTAGGGACCGCCTCTGCTAGAGCCGTAACAACCTCCATAGCCTGACAAGTCAACGCAGTCTCGTCAGTATCCACACCAACCGGCGTCTGATCAACGACAACATGCTGCTGCCTTGGGCGGTAGCGACCACCGCGGCCGCCCCGTCCACCACGGTTACCACGAAAACCACCACGGTTCCTATTAGCTGGTCCAGACGCCCCTTCGACGAAACATCCCGTAGGCCCCAGGAAAGGTCTCTCGGTCGAGCCATCACTTTGCCAAGCATACCCCCGCCCACCACCTGTGGACGAAGATCCCCGGTGCTGTCCGTCACCATACGCGTTAAGACCATCATCACCCCATTGACCACGAGGCACCGACGAGTCACCCCTCCTCACCAGAGCCATCTATAACTACGCCTGCTCCAAAACCGGTGCCGATGGATTGTGCGACTGCCGAGCCACGAAATGCGGCGGTCGGGCCCCGGTCTGCATCGCTGTAGGACGCGGCTGGCCAGCCAACGCTGGAGCAGGTGGCCGATGAGACGGGGTACCACGACCCGCAGTCGCCGCGGGGAGAGGCGCCGGTGGCCTAAGGCCGCCCTGACCGGCGACAGGAGGCGGGGGTCTACCCGCCGGCAAAGTTCCGCGGCCCACCGCGCCTGGCCTGGGCAGGCCGCCGTGCAGCGCTTGTCGGGCGCCATTTGCCCCCTGGGCCACCTGGTTTGAGGCCGGAGGAGTGGCCGCGCGCCCCGCCCCTAACGGCAGACCAGAGCGGCCCCGACCCGCGGGTAGCGTGGCCACATCTCCGCCTCTGCCGCCTCCCGCAGGCTGAGGCAGGCCTCCGCGCCCCACGCTGCTCGGGACGCCGGCCTGAGCGCCGTCCTTGGCCGGTGGAGGGCCTCCGCCCGCCATGCAACGAAGTGCAGGAACCCGGCGAGCGCGCCCCGCCCCACGATCAGAGAAGCAGGATCGCATCCTAGGCAGAAGAACCCTAGAACACCTCGAACGAGACACCTCTGTCGTCCCGTCGATCGTGCATGGGGGTGTAGCGATCAGCCCCTGTAAACTATCCAGGTTAACCTGGGCCTCATACCCGGTTACCTCAGGCCCACCCAAAACAAGGCCCGGCTCACTCAGAGCCGGCCCGTCAGGAAGGCCCTCGAGCGCACAGCCCAGGAGAGCGTTCAAACGCGTCGCCCGCTGCTGCGAGATCGAGATCGGCCGTCTCGCCGGCGATCTCGCCATGGCCGCCGCCGGCACACCGCCAGAACGGACAGGCCTCCTCTTCCTCTTAACTTGAATCCACGAATCCGGATGAATCAGATCGAAAAGAGTAAGGTTCGGTAAACTAACCTTTGGAAGGGGACCCTTCCATGGTCGGACCGCCGTCGCCGCCGTTCGATGGTGAACCACTCGCCGGACCATCTCCTTCCTCTCTCCCGCATGAAGCCCCACCCTTGCCAGATCTTCAACTGGCAACACTCTATCTACCGTCGAGGCCACCTCGTCCTCATCATAGCCCGCATGGAAGAATTCGCAGAATAGGTCGGAGGGAGTCGGCGTTGGTGGAGAAGCGTCCGGATCGTCGCCGTCTCCATCCGCATCATCCTCGTCGGCTCCGGCCAGCGCCCAAAACCGGCCGCCGACCCGAGCCATCGCCCCCGAGTGCATAGTCCCGGCGCTCGCCGGCCGGGCACTTGCGTCGCCTTGGTCGCCCCTATCGCGTCGCCCTGGTCGCCCCTATCGCGAGCGACTCTTAGATGAAAACTTGATTGTACCTTGACGATCTTGTTGGAAATCTATTTGGGCTTGTGAGGTTCCCCCGGCAATAAAGAATTTTGCCTGGCGTCTAACAACAGATTCATTACCAACCTGGCAAAGGAAAAATAGAATTGGCCTCGTAGGGACAAGCTTATGTCCGGTGTGTGCTTTGGAAGTGGAATCTAATTATCATCCTTTTGTGGTGTGTCCTCTAGCTCGTAATTTATTTAGGGCACTGTCTAAGGAGTGGAGACTCCCGAATCAGAAAGATATTCTGAATACTGGGCGAGAGTGGCTGTTTCAGGTCCTTGAGCCACTGGATGGCATTCGAAGGTGTATGCTGTTGTTGACATTCTGGAGATGTTGGTATGTTTGAAACGAGTTAGTTCACCATAAGCCGGCTCCTCCCGTTGAGGTGTCCTGCAGATTTGTTCAGAGCTACCTTGACTCGTTGATAGGTATTAAATTACATGCCAATGCTGATCCGTCAAAGGGGAAATCTGTCATCACTTATGCAAACCAGAGTAGGCCCAGTAATGCGATGATGGAGGAAACTGGAGTCCACCAGCGCTTGGCTGGGTTAAGTTAAATTCTGATGGCTCTTTTGTTGCAGAAGGAAATGCTGGTGCTGGGATTATCTTGAGAGATGATGCAGGCTCTATCATCTTCGCGGCATGCAGGAAGTTGTATTCTTGCCGGGACGCCCTTGAGGCGGAATTATGCGCGTGCATGGAAGGGCTCTCAGTAGCTATTCAGAGAACTGAGTTGCCGATTAACATCGAGCTGGATTCCACCGTTGCGATTCCATTGATCCAGGGTAACGAGGAGGATAGATCAGTTTATGCATCAATAGTTAAGGAGATAAAGTTCCTTTGAGGGCTTAGATTCTGTAGTATTACTCATGTTCCTCGGTCACATAATCAGGCTAGTGATTTTTTGGCTAGTTATGCTAGACTACAGGATAGGACAATGACTTGGTTGGGGCCAGGTCCTCCAGGAGTTTTGGATATTGCAAACAGAGATTGTATGAACACCATTATTAAGTAATACAAGTGTGTTTCCCGCAAAAAAAATACCTTCTTATGTTGGCAAAGGTTTCAGCGAGGTCAGTCAGTTGGTCGGAACTTTTGCGTGACTTGACCACTATGTCATCCATGTATGCTTCCATATTCCGACTGATTTGAGTGTGCAGACACTTCTGAATCATGCGCATGAACGTGGCACCAGCATTCTTGAGGCCAAAGGGCATAATGACATAACAAAAACATCCGAATGAAGCGATGAAAGCTGTTTTTATCTCATCGGGTCCAAAAGACTGATATGATGGTACCCGGAATACGCATCAAAAAGGACAAGCGCTCACATCCCGCAGTTGAGTCGACTATCTGGTCGATGCGGGGCAGAGGGAAGTGATCTTTCGGGCAGGCCCGGTTGATATGCTTGAAATCAATACACATTCAAAGTGACTTATCTTTCTTTGGGACCATGACGACCTTGGCGAGCCACTCGGAGTGGTATATCTCGCGGATGAACTCTGCTGCCAGAAGACGAGCCACCTCTTCTCCAATCGCCTTCCTCTTCTCCGGGGCGGACCGACGGAGATGTTCCTTAACAGGTTTTGCCTTTGGGTCGACTCGCAAACGGTGCTCAGTTAGTCCCCTGGGTACACCTGGCATGTCTGATGGTTTCCATGCGAAGATGTCCCAATTCTCATGGAGGTACTGGATGAGCGCTTCTTCCTATTTGTTGTCGAGTGTTGTTGAAATATGGGTCGGAGCAGCATTGGGGTCGGTCGGGTGAATGTGAAATGGTTTTGTTTCGCCGGCCGACTGAAATGCAGACTCAGTGGCAGAATTTTTTGCATGCAACAAATAACTCGGGTCTGCATTCTTTTGGTACTATTGGAACTCCATTGTTGCCATCTGTTCATCGGCAATATTACAGCCTTTCTGGAGGCAATCTTCTGCTCTTTGTCGATTCCCAATGACTGTGATCACGCCTTTGGGGCCATGCATTTTTAGCTTGAGGTACACATAACATGGTCGAGCCATGAAACGAGCATATGCAGGCCAGCCCAAAATGGTGTGGTACGCACTTTTGTAATCCAGGACCTCAAAGGTAAACTTTTCTTTGCGAAAATTCTTCTCATCACCGAAAACCACGTCAAGAGTGATCTGACCGAGTGAATTGGCTTTCTTTCATGGGATGACACCGTGGAATTGCATGTTGCTCGTACTGAGTTTGTACATCGGGATGCCCATCCCTTTGAGTGCCTCGGCGTACAGGATATCCAGGCCACTGCCACCATCCATCAAAGTCTTGGTTAGTTGAGTGCCCGCAACGACTGGGTCGACCACCAACGCTTGCTGCCCAGGTGTGGCAACGTTCTTTGGGTGGTCGGACTGGTCGAATGTGATGGGGTTTTTTGACCACTTCAAATATGTCGTTGTTGCCGGAGCAACCATGTTTACTTCCCTATTGATCACTTTCAGTCGACTTTAGCTCTCTACGTCAGCAAAAATCATTAAAGTGACATTAGCATTGGGGTAACCATCCTCCTCCTCTTTGTGTTCTTCCTTATCAGACTCTTTTTCCTTCTCACTAGGTTGACCTTTCTCTCGGAAACTCTGAATCGGGAGTCAACACTGTCGAGTGGTATGCTTGGGGATAATCAGATTCCCCTCTTCATCCTTTTTGGAGTGTATATGACATGGCAAATCAAGTACATCATTTCCTGCTTGATCTTTCACTCTTTAGGGGTCCAAGGCACCTTGGGCTTCCCTTTGAACTTTCCTTGGTTCAGAACTGTTGCTTCGGCAGGGCCCGCAACCTCAGCCTTTCCCTTCTGCTTCCGACTGAAATTTCCTCCTCCGGTGTTCTGGGTGACTGACTTGTGTTTTCCGCTCCAGTGTCGGTCTTCTTTTTCGCCGTTAGCATACTTAGTGGCAATCTCCATCATCCGAGCCAGAGACATGTCTCCGGTCCGACCGAACTTCAGATTGAGCTCTGTGTAACGAACACCTTCTTTAAAGGCACAAACTGCTTGGTGATCTGACACATTCTCCACTGTGTGGTGAAGAGTGATCCATCTCTGGATATAATCCCTCAAGGTTTCATTATGTTTCTGCATGCAATGCGGCAAGTCTGACAAACCAGCCGATCTCTTGCAGGTGCCCTCGAAAGTTTTGGTAAACACTCGGGCCAACTCATCCCAGCTGAGAATGCTTCTAGGGCCCAACTGATTCACCCATGCTCTGGCAGAACCTTCGAGCATCAAAGGGAGGTGGTTCATGGCCACCTCATCACTGGCACCACCAATATGCACCGCCACTTGGTAGTCCTCCAACCAAGTGTCAGGCTTTGACTCCCCTGTGAATTTAGTTACGCCAGTCGCGAACTTGAAGTTGTGGGGGATCTCAGCGGCTCGGATGGCTCTTCAGAAACATTCAGGGCCGGAAACATGGACCCTGCTTCCACTGGGCCTGTCTCTACCCAACCCTTCTCTGTATGCTCTGTTCCGGTCGACCAGACCCTGCACAAGGACTGACCTTGCATCGAACCCAGGCTCTCTTGGGTCGACTCAAACTCTGCGGTCATTACCATATGGGTGCCTGTCGTTATACCGCCGGAGCGTGTACGACCCATCCCTCGGAAGGTGCAAAGGCACTCGACGGTGGTTGTCATAGGCGTACTCACGGTCAAACACTCCATGAGGTCTTCCCAGGTGCCGATCTCGACGGTGATCACGATCTTCACGCCGCAAGAGCGACACAGGACTATGTGCCGACTGAACTGTATCTGTCCTTAGTGACCTGCTGTGGATCCTATTCTGTGACTGGGAAACGGCGGAGTTCAGCTCTCCTGCTGCTCGGAGCAGCGCTCGGATATGTTCCAAGCCCCTTCCAGCTTCTGAACGGGATGGCTGAATAGATTCTGCTATACGTGTAGCAGCTGCAAGATTCTAGATCGGTGTGCTGAATACCTGAGGTTCAGGCGGAAACAATTGTCATGGACATCGACTGGATTCGAGGATCAGCCGACGGGCACGTTCGTCGAGAGAATGTTGGAGATTCTCCAAAGGAGTGCGCTCAGCCAGCGTGGCCAGGCACGGAACCTCCAAGGCCCGAGCCTCGGCGGCTTACCCTATGACGGGGGTCTGGAGGGCCTCCACGTTATGGCGGTGCAGCTCCTCCCTCTGCTGCAAATTGAGATGTTGGGGCTCGAACTCCTCATGGTCGAATGACGCGCCATCGCCACCCCAATCGCCGCCGCTGCGGCCGAACCCAGGTGGGCTGCGACGGGAGTCGACCATGAGAACTTCTGCCGCAGGGTTACAACTCCCGCTCTCGGAAAACGTACCTGCAGAACCAGTCGACATGTCGACTGGACCGCAGTAAAATTCACCGGGCTCGATTGCCGCGACTTGGGGGTGGCCGACTGGCGAGCCACCACATGCATCACCCACCGCTGGAGCCGCGACCGTCCAGATCGCTTGCGGCGGCGTCCAGCGGAGTGAGTAGACGATGCGAGGACCGACCGATACGGAGTCAACGACTATTGTAGGAGAATGCCGCAGGCACTCGCTCGAAAGTGCAATGCTCAGCGGATCGGGAGGGCCTCAACATCAAGGGGGGCTTCTCGGAGCCAGGCGGAGTCGTCGGCGACGAAAGTGAGCGCTCCGAGTCAGAACTTGTGGCCCATGACCAAGCCGCCGCCGGACACCATGTCGATGAAGATCGGAGAAAATGCAACCTCGCCGGAAGTCGCTAAGACGCTTTGCCCCACGGTGGGCGCCACCTGTCGTGGTACTAAGTCTGACAGTAAGAATAGGGGGTACGTATGAGGAGGCGAGGCCCTAGCTACGGCGAGGTTGTACACACGAGTTTACGAGTTCAGGCCCCTCTCGAAGGAGGTAAAAGCCCTACGTCTCGGTGCCCTGAGGCGGTCGACTGAAATATAGGTGTGTGTTACAGGGGGTGCGAACCCTTTATCCCAAAGGAGGGGGGTGGCTTATATAGAGTGCGCCAGGACCCCGGCTGCCCCCCGTTACAGGGGTTCAATGTACATTAAGATAAGGCGTTACTGGTAACGCCAGCTATAAAGTGTTAATAATAATCTTTAAGACCGCGGAATGAACGCCCGGCCGTTGCCATCCTAAGTGACTCTAGGCCTTCTGTACTCTGAGTAGTTTCCTGTCTGGCCGAATGGTTTCATCTTGGTCGAGTGAAATTGGGGGTATTCGAGTGAGGTGACTGGTCGAGTGGATTGCACTCGATGGTCTGAGTCGGTACTCCTTGCTATATCTTGAACGTCCTTGACTCTAGGGTAGTGACCTTGGGTAGGGCGTATAGGTCAGGCCTATGACCCTACCCTAGGTCTATGGCATCGTCAGTCAGGTCCTCCTGGAGTTTTGGATATTGCAAACAGAGATTGTATGAACACCATTATTAAGTAATACAAGTGTGTTTCCCGCAAAAAAAAAAATATCATCTTGATATATCAAACACCCATCAGCGTTTGTTGGCTTGTTGCACACGCAAATCAGGAACAAATAAAAAGGAATAGTGTTGGAGATAAAAGATGTATATATTTGGCTACTATAGTACAAATTTGTTTGGTTCTAATGCCTAGGTAAATAAACAAGCTCTGTGTCAAAATTGAGTCTGAACAAATTTGAGTAACACCAGTTATATATGTAGATCTTTTATCCTAGTTTATGGTATGATCGATCATATGACGGTGGTTCGGCATGTGTGAGACAACACAGCATAGAAATGCCGACCTAGAATAAACAAAATATATAGTGACAAATATTTAGGAACGGAGGGAGTAGTACTTACGTGTAGGAGTATAATGCATATTATTTTATATGTTGTCTGAACTACTAACCCAAGCACTAACGGCCATGCATTGCCCGCGCGCAAATGTCGGATCAGATCATGGATGCACATGCAGGTACGTACCTACGTATTGACCATCCACCCTTCCTTCATCGATGTATATGCATGCTGTATTTTCAAAGGCATGAGACAAGAGGCATCTTTGGATATGGGTGAACAATTTAGTTTGCAGAGTGCACATACATACACGTATGGTTGTTGGTGTCAGCCCACCCACATGGCCATCCAAGCACATGGTAGCAACGACTTAGTAAGCGAGCCAAGTAATTCTCATATTCATCGCAAAAAAAAGTAATTCTCATATAATACTAGCGTCCCTCTTTCTCTAAGTATGTTGTCCGTCACCGACAGTGTATTGAAGGAAAGAACAAAAACAGTTCCGCAGCACATTGCTTTGGAGTTTCCCCCCTCGCGTCCCCCCTGCTAGGGCGACTCGGGGGCCCCAAACCCTAGCTCCACCGCCCCCCCCCTTTCTTCTCCCCTCCCCCTCGCCGCCGCATGAAGCCGCCGCCGAGCAAGCGCGGGGTGTCGCCGAGGAAGGTGGCGACGAGGCCCTGGCGTCCCTGCCTCTACTGCGGGGAGCCGTGTTCCCCAGGGCGCCGGCCCTGGTCGGAGAGGCGTCACCGGCCCGGCGGCAGGCGGTGGCGCGGGCATGGGCCGGCGATGCTGGCCGTGTGGATGGCGGGTGCCCCGGTGGACGGGAGCCCCGGTGCCGCGGCGGCTGTAGCTCGCGGTGGCGCCAGATCTAGCCGCCCCTGCCCCCCTGTTTCGAGAGCTCCGCCCCTGGCGGATCTGTCCGGCTTCTTTGCGGGCCGCCGGATCTTGCGTCGTTGGGGTGGTGGAGGCGGGGATTCGAA
>NC_041393.1:775131534-775136617 GCF_002162155.2 Triticum dicoccoides
GTGACTTGACCACTATGTCATCCATGTATGCTTCCATATTCCGACTGATTTGAGTGAGCAGACACTTCTGAATCATGCGCATGAACGTGGCACCAGCATTCTTGAGGCCAAAGGGCATAATGACATAACAAAAACATCCGAATGAAGCGATGAAAGCTGTTTTTATCTCATCGGGTCCAAAAGACTGATATGATGGTACCCGGAATACGCATCCAAAAAGGTCAAGCGCTCACATCCCGCAGTTGAGTCGACTATCTGATCGATGCGGGGCAGAGGGAAGTGATCTTTCGGGCAGGCCCGATTGATATGCTTGAAATCAATACACATTCAAAGTGACTTATCTTTCTTTGGGACCATGACGACCTTGGCGAGCCACTCGGAGTGGTATATCTCGCGGATGAACTCTGCTGCCAGAAGACGAGCCACCTCTTCTCCAATCGCCTTCCTCTTCTCCGGGGCGGACCGACGGAGATGTTCCTTAACGGGTTTTGCCTTTGGGTCGACTCGCAAACAGTGCTCAGTTAGTCCCCTGGGTACACCTGGCATGTCTGATGGTTTCTATGCGAAGATGTCCCAATTCTCATGGAGGAACTGGATGAGCGCTTCTTCCTATTTGTTGTCGAGTGTTGTTGAAATATGGGTTGGAGCAGCATTGGGATCGGTCGGGTGAATGTGAAATGGTTTTGTTTCGCCGGCCGACTGAAATGCAGACTCAGTGGCAGAATTTTTTGCATGCAACAAATAACTCGGGTCTGCATTCTTTTGGTACTATTGGAACTCCATTGTTGCCATCTGTTCATCGGCAATATTACAGCCTTTCTGGAGGCAATCTTCTACTCTTTGTCGATTCCCAGTGACTGTGATCACGCCTTTGGGGCCATGCATTTTTAGCTTGAGGTACACATAACATGGTCGAGCCATGAAACAAGCATATGCAGGCCAGCCCAAAATGGTGTGGTACGCACTTTTGTAATCCAGGACCTCAAAGGTAAACTTTTCTTTGCGAAAATTCTTCTCATCACCGAAAACCACGTCAAGAGTGATCTGACCGAGTGAATTGGCTTTCTTTCATGGGATGACACCGTGGAATCGCATGTTGCTCTTATTGAGTTTGTACATCGGGATGCCCATCCCTTTGAGTGCCTCGGCGTACAGGATATTCAGGCCACTGCCACCATCCATTAAAGTCTTGGTTAGTCGAGTGCCCGCAACGACTGGGTCGACCACCAACGCTTGCTGCCCAGGTGTGGCAACGTTCTTTGGGTGGTCGGACTGGTCGAATGTGATGTGGTTTTTTGACCACTTCAAATATGTCGTTGTTGCCGGAGCAACCATGTTTACTTCCCTTTTGATCACTTTCAGTCGACTTTAGCTCTCTACGTCAGCAAAAATCATTAAAGTGACATTAACATTGGGGTAACCATCCTCCTCCTCTTTGTGTTCTTCCTTATCAGACTCTTTTTCCTTCTCACTAGGTTGGCCTTTCTCTCGGAAACTCTGAATCGGGAGTCGACACTGTCGAGTGGTATGCTTGGGGATAATCAGATTCCCCTCTTCATCCTTTTTGGAGTGTATATGACATGGCAAATCAAGTACATCATTTCCTGCTTGATCTTTCACTCTTTAGGGGTCCAAGGCACCTTGGGCTTTCCTTTGAACTTTCCTTGGTTCAGAACTGTTGCTTCGGCAGGGCCCGCAACCTCAGCCTTTCCCTTCTGCTTCCGACTGAAATTTCCTCCTCCGGTGTTCTGGGTGACTGATTTGTGTTTGCCGCTCCAGTGTCGGTCTTCTTTTTCGCCGTTAGCATACTTAGTGGCAATCTCCATCATCCGAGCCAGAGACATGTCTCCGGTCCGACCGAACTTCAGATTGAGCTCTGTGTAACGAACACCTTCTTTAAAGGCACAAACTGCTTGGTGATCTGACACATTCTCCACTGTGTGGTGAAGAGTGATCCATCTCTGGATATAATCCCTCAAGGTTTCATTCTGTTTCTGCATGCAATGCGGCAAGTCTGACAAACCAGCCGATCTCTTGCAGGTGCCCTCGAAAGTTTTGGTAAACACTCGGGCCAACTCATCCCAGTTGAGAATGCTTCCAAGGCCCAACTGATTCACCCATGCTCTGGCAGAACCTTCGAGCATCAAAGAGAGGTGCTTCATGGCCACCTCATCACTGGCACCACCAATATGCACCGCCACTTGGTAGTCCTCCAACCAAGTGTCAGGCTTTGACTCCCCTGTGAATTTAGTTACGCCAGTCGCGAACTTGAAGTTGTGGGGGATCTCAGCGGCTCGGATGGCTCTTCAGAAACATTCAGGGCCGGAAACATGGACCCTGCTTCCACTGGGCCTGTCTCTACCCAACCCTTCTCTGTATGCTCTGTTCCAGTCGACCAGACCCTGCACAAGGACTGACCTTGCATCGAACCCAGGCTCTCTTCGGTCGACTCAAACTCTGCGGTCATTACCATATGGGTGCCTGTCGTTATACCGCCGGAGCGTGTACGACCCATCCCTCGGAAGGTGCGAAGGCACTCGACGGTGGTTGTCATAGGCGTACTCACGGTCAAACACTCCATGAGGTCTTCCCAGGTGCCGATCTCGACGGTGATCACGATCTTCACGCCGCAAGAGCGACACAGGACTATGTGCCGACTGAACTGTATCTGTCCTTAGTGACCTGCTGTGGATCCTATTCCGTGACTGGGAAACGGCGGAGTTCAGCTCTCCTGCTGCTCGGAGCAGCGCTCGGATATGTTCCAAGCCCCTTCCAGCTTCTGAACGGGATGGCTGAATAGATTCTGCTATACGTGTAGCAGCTGCAAGATTCTAGATCGGTGTGCTGAATACCTGAGGTTCAGGTGGAAACAATTGTCATGGACATCGACTGGATTCGAGGATCAGCCGACGGGCACGTTCGTCGAGAGAATGTTGGAGATTCTCCAAAGGAGTGCGCTCAGCCAGCGTGGCCAGGCACGGAACCTCCAAGGCCCGAGCCTCGGCGGCTTACCCTATGATGGGGGTCTGGAGGGCCTCCACATTACGGCGGTGCAGCTCCTCCCTCTGCTGCAAATTGAGATGTTGGGGCTCGAACTCCTCATGGTCGAATGACGTGCCATCGCCACCCCAATCGCCGCCGCTGCGGCCGAACCCAGGTGGGCTGCGACGGGAGTCGACCATGAGAACTTCTGCCGCAGGGTTACAACTCCCGCTCTCGGAAAACGTACCTGCAGAACCAGTCGACATGTCGACTGGACCGCAGTAAAATTCACCGGGCTCGATTGCCGCGACTTGGGGGATGGCCGACTGGCGAGCCACCACATGCATCACCCACCGCTGGAGCCGCGACCGTCCAGATCGCTTGCGGCGGCGTCCAGCGGAGTGAGTAGACGATGCGAGGACCGACCGATTCGGAGTCAACGACTATAG
Source organism: Triticum dicoccoides (assembly GCF_002162155.2). Classification (NCBI taxonomy): domain Eukaryota; kingdom Viridiplantae; phylum Streptophyta; class Magnoliopsida; order Poales; family Poaceae; genus Triticum; species Triticum dicoccoides. Next base: position 775,134,966 of record NC_041393.1, read on the forward strand.
TAGGAGAACGCCGCAGGCACTCGCTCGAAAGTGCAATGCTCAGCGGATCGGGAGGGCCTCAACATCAAGGGGGGCTTCTCGGAGCCAGGCGGAGTCGTCGGCGACGAAAGTGAGCGCTCCGAGTCAGAACTTGTGGCCCATGACCAAGCCGCCGCCGGACACCATGTCGATGAAGATCGGAGAAAATGCAACCTCGCCGGAAGTCGCTAAGACGCTTTGCCCCACGGTGGGCGCCACCTGTCGTGGTACTAAGTCTGACAGTAAGAATAGGGGGTACGTATGAGGAGGCGAGGCCCTAGCTACGGCGAGGTTGTACACACGAGTTTACGAGTTCAGGCCCCTCTCGAAGGAGGTAAAAGCCCTACGTCTCGGTGCCCTGAGGCGGTCGACTGAAATATAGGTGTGTGTTACAGGGGGTGCGAACCCTTTATCCCAAAGGAGGGGGGTGGCTTATATAGAGTGCGCCAGGACCCCGGCTGCCCCCCGTTACAGGGGTTCAATGTACATTAAGATAAGGCGTTACTGGTAACGCCAGCTATAAAGTGTTAATAATAATCTTTAAGACCACGGAATGAACGCCCGGCCGTTGCCATCCTAAGTGACTCTAGGCCTTCTGTACTCTGAGTAGTTTCCTGTCTGGCCGAATGGTTTCATCTTGGTCGAGTGAAATTAGGGGTATTCGAGTGAGGTGACTGGTCGAGTGGATTGCACTCGATGGTCTCAGTCGGTACTCCTTGCTATATCTTGAACGTCCTTGACTCTAGGGTAGTGACCTTGGGTAGGGCGTATAGGTCAGGCCTATGACCCTACCCTAGGTCTATGGCATCGTCAGTCAGGTCCTCCTGGAGTTTTGGATATTGCAAACAGAGATTGTATGGACACCATTATTAAGTAATACAAGTGTGTTTCCCGCAAAAAAAAATATATCATCTTGATATATCAAACACCCATCAGCGTTTGTTGGCTTGTTGCACACGCAAATCAGGAACAAATAAAAAGGAATAGTGTTGGAGATAAAAGATGTATATATTTGGCTACTATAGTACAAATTTGTTTGGTTCTAATGCCTAGGTAAATAAACAAGCTCTGTGTCAAAATTGAGTCTGAACAAATTTGAGTAACACCAGTTATATATGTAGATCTTTTATCCTAGTTTATGGTATGATCGATCATATGACGGTGGTTCGGCATGTGTGAGACAACACAGCATAGAAATGCCGACCTAGAATAAACAAAATATATAGTGACAAATATTTAGGAACGGAGGGAGTAGTACTTACGTGTAGGAGTATAATGCATATTATTTTATATGTTGTCTGAACTACTAACCCAAGCACTAACGGCCATGCATTGCCCGCGCGCAAATGTCGGATCAGATCATGGATGCACATGCAGGTACGTACCTACGTATTGACCATCCACCCTTCCTTCATCGATGTATATGCATGCTGTATTTTCAAAGGCATGAGACAAGAGGCATCTTTGGATATGGGTGAACAATTTAGTTTGCAGAGTGCACATACATACACGTATGGTTGTTGGTGTCAGCCCACCCACATGGCCATCCAAGCACATGGTAGCAACGACTTAGTAAGCGAGCCAAGTAATTCTCATATTCATCGCAAAAAAAAGTAATTCTCATATAATACTAG
>NC_041393.1:775138114-775142874 GCF_002162155.2 Triticum dicoccoides
TTGTCTACGGCGAGATCTTCAGTGGCTCAATGCCTACAGGGACACTATGCTACTCCTCCTCCGTCCGTTCCGTTCTGGCAGCTCTTTCTCATTCGTGTCCAGTCCGTGGGTGTTGGGTGGTGCTCTGCTTCATGAGATCATTCTGTGGCTAGTCGGGTGAGCTAGGTTCCTTTCCAGATGCAGCCTGCCGGTGTCTTTCCCCCAGGTTCTAGGGTGAATTGCTACACTGTCAACGGTTCGGCGCCTTCGAGCCAGGCGAGGAGACAGGGGTCTTCTTTGACAGTGGAGCTGGTGATTTGGCGACGGCGTGCCCGCCCTCGTCGTCAGAAATGCTGCTCCTGTGCTGACATTCTCCTTCTCCCTGGTGATTTGTATGCGAATGAGGACCTACACATCCCCGAGCTGCGTGTCTCCTTGTTCGATCATTTAGCTAGGTGTGTGTGAGGCTTGTGTGCTGCTATCCAGCGCTTCTGTATCTTGTCGTTTTTTTCGTTTTCTTGTGTTGGTTTCGAGTTCGTTATCCTGGCCGGTTGATGGCTTTGTTAATTCAAAGCCGGGCTCTTCTGAAGCCTTCGTTCTAAAAAATGTTGTCCGTCACCATATATACAAGCCAGTACGGGAGAAGGGAAGAGTGGTGCTTGGAGTAGTAGTATGGGTGATGGGTGTACGTATTTATTCGGATTTGCTAAATCTCATCTAGATGAGAAATAACAAAGTCTCATCTAACTCCTAAACATCATTTGAGTTTTTTTCTTCGAAAAGGGGGACACCCCGGCCTCTGCATCTGAACGATGCATACGGCCACATAAATAAATAAAAAGGAGGAAACATCATTTGAGTAACCAAAAAAAAAACCCACACGAATCTTCATCAAAAGCAAGTGGTGTAGGAGATAGATAGATGTTACTTGGATAAGTCTCATCAAGATCAGAGCTAGACAGACCCGTATTTATTCGGATACTATTTCGAACAGAAAGCATGATTGGTGAGTGTGACGGAGGATGCCTATTCTGTCGCCAGCAGAGGTTTTTGCACATGAAGATGAAAGAATTCCTTATTTAACAATGTATCAAATTTCGTTTCCCTATTTGACAAAGAAAACTTTGTTCTTCCCTATATAACACTAAGTTTAAATTTTATGCCTTTTGTAACACTTTGGTCCATTTTTTCATCTATTGATGTGAACTTGCATGTAAAAAGACACTTCCACCCTTCATATAATATGAACCCGCCATCTCGCACAAGTCGCCTTGTGCCCGATCCATCTCCACAGGTCCCATCCTCTCATTCTCCCCATCCAGATTCTTTTCGCGATGGACTGGACTGGTTATTTTGTTCGCAAGTATTTTTTTTGTACGCAAGTAAGACGAGTCGCCGCAACATTTTCTCATGGAGAAACGATTGATCAGCAGCTCTTCACGTGCACGTACCGCCATAGCCGGCCAGGGAATCAATTAAGCTGCCTGTGTCTGCCAGACGTCATACTGCGCACCTCATCCGAGACCTCCTTCTCCACCGGAGACTCGAAAAACGTGAGCTCTGAACAGAACACACCGTACATCATAAGATTGGGTAGCTGCTCTCTCAAAAGCGGACAAGCCCCTGACTCATGATCCGGCTTACCACACGTATCGCATAAGACTGTCACACACTCAGCAATGAAGTGGCCTTTATTGCCACAGCGATAGCATAACATTCTTTCTTTCTTTCGCGCATACTTTGCCGCCCTGTCCAGCTCAGCCTTTTCAGAGCCCTCCACTGACATCACCTCAACCTCACCATTATTAGTAGGAACCGCCTCTGCCAGAGCCGTAACAACCTCCATAGCCTGACAAGTCAACGCAGTCTCGTCAGTATCCACACCAACCGGCGTCTGATCAACGACAACATGTTGCTGCCTTGGGCGGTAGCGACCACCGCGGCCGCCCCGTCCCCCACGGTTACCACGAAAACCACCACGGTTCCTATTAGCTGGTCCGGACGCCCCTTCGACGAAACATCCCGTAGGCCCCAGGAAAGGTCTCTCGGTCGAGCCATCACTTTGCCAAGCATACCCCCGCCCACCACCTGTGGACGAAGATCCCCGGTGCTGAACGTCACCATACGCGTTAAGACCATCATCACCCCATTGACCACGAGGCACCGACGAGTCACCCCTCCTCACCGGAGCCATCTATAACTACGCCTGCTCCAAAACCGGTGCCCACGGATTGTGCGACTGCCGAGCCACGAAATGCGGCGGTCGGGCCCCGGTCTGCATCGCTGTAGGACGCGGCTGGCCAGCCAACGCTGGAGCAGGTGGCCGATGAGACAGGGTACCACGACCCGCAGTCGCCGCGGGGAGAGGCGCCGGTGGCCTAAGGCCGCCCCGACCGGCGACAGGAGGCGGGGGTCTACCCGCTGGCAAAGTTCCGCGGCCCACCGCGCCTGGCCTGGGCAGGCCGCCGTGCAGCGCTTGTCGGGCGCCATTTGCCCCCTGGGCCACCTGGTTTGAGGCCGGAGGAGCGGCCGTGCGCCCCGCCCCTAACGGTAGACCAGAGCGGCCCCGACCCGCGGGCAGCGTGACCACATCTCCGTCTCTGCCGCCTCCCGCAGGCTGAGGCAGGCCTCCGCGCCCCACGCTGCTCGGGACGCCGGCCTGAGCGCCGGCCTTGGCCGGTGGAGGGCCTCCGCCCGCCATGCAACGAAGTGCAGGAACTCGGCGAGCGCACCCCTCCCCACGATCAGAGAAGCAGGATCGCATCCTAGGCAGAAGAACCCTAGAACGCCTCGAACGAGACACCTCTATCGTCCCGTCGATCGTGCATGGGGGTGTAGCGATCAGCCCCTGTAAACTATCCAGGTTAACCTGGGCCTCATACCCGGTTACCTCAGGCCCACCCAAAACAAGGCCCGGCTCACTCAGAGCCGGCCCGTCAGGAAGGCCCTCGAGCGCACAGCCCAGGAGAGCGTTCAAACGCGTCGCCCGCTGCTGCGAGATCGAGATCGGCCGTCTCGCCGGCGATCTCGCCATGGCCGCTGCCGGCACACCGCCAGAACGGACAGGCCTCCTCTTCCTCTTAACTTGAATCCACGAATCCGGATGAATCAGATCGAAAAGAGTAAGGTTCGGTAAACTAACCTTTGGAAGGGGACCCTTCCATGGTCGGACCGCCGTCGCCGCCGTTCGACGGTGAACCACTCGCCGGACCATCTCCTTCCTCTCTCCCGCATGAAGCCCCACCCTTGCCAGATCTTCAACTGGCAACACTCTATCTACCGTCGAGGCCACCTCGTCCTCATCATAGCCCGCATGGAAGAATTCGCAGAATAGGTCGGAGGGAGTCAGCGTTGGTGGAGAAGCGTCCGGATCGTCGCCGTCTCCGTCCGCATCATCCTCGTCGGCTCCGGCCAGCGCCCAAAACCGGCCGCCGACCCGAGCCATCGCCCCCGAGTGCATAGTCCCGGCTCTCGCCGGCCGGGCACTTGCGTCGCCTTGGTCGCCCCTATCGCGTCGCCCTGGTCGCCCCTATCGCGAGCGACTCTTAGATGAAAACTTGATTGTACCTTGACGATCTTATTGGAAATCTATTTGGGCTTGTGAGGTTCCCCCGGCAATAAAGAATTTTGCCTGGCGTCTAACAACAGATTCATTACCAACCTGGCAAAGGAAAAATAGAATTGGCCTCGTAGGGACAAGCTTATGTCCGGTGTGTGCTTTGGAAGTGGAAGCTAATTATCATCCTTTTGTGGTGTGTCCTCTAGCTCGTAATTTATTTAGGGCACTGTCTAAGGAGTGGAGACTCCCGAATCAGAAAGATATTCTGAATACTGGGCGAGAGTGGCTGTTTCAGGTCCTTGAGCCACTGGATGGCATTCGAAGGTGTATGCTGTTGTTGACATTCTGGAGATGTTGGTATGTTTGAAACGAGTTAGTTCACCATAAGCCGGCTCCTCCCGTTGAGGTGTCCTGCAGATTTGTTCAGAGCTACCTTGACTCGTTGATAGGTATTAAATTACATGCCAATGCTGATCCGTCAAAGGGGAAATCTGTCATCACTTATGCAAACCAGAGTAGGCCCAGTAATGCGATGATGGAGGAAACTGGAGTCCACCAGCGCTTGGCTGGGTTAAGTTAAATTCTGATGGCTCTTTTGTTGCAGAAGGAAATGCTGGTGCTGGGATTATCTTGAGAGATGATGCAGGCTCTATCATCTTCGCGGCATGCAGGAAGTTGTATTCTTGCCGGGACGCCCTTGAGGCGGAATTATGCGCGTGCATGGAAGGGCTCTCAGTAGCTATTCAGAGAACTGAGTTGCCGATTAACATCGAGCTGGATTCCACCGTTGCGATTCCATTGATCCAGGGTAACGAGGAGGATAGATCAGTTTATGCATCAATAGTTAAGGAGATAAAGTTCCTTTGAGGGCTTAGATTCTGTAGTATTACTCATGTTCCTCGGTCACATAATCAGGCTAGTGATTTTTTGGCTAGTTATGCTAGACTACAGGATAGGACAATGACTTGGTTGGGGCCAGGTCCTCCAGGAGTTTTGGATATTGCAAACAGAGATTGTATGAACACCATTATTAAGTAATACAAGTGTGTTTCCCGCAAAAAAAATACCTTTTTATGTTGGCAAAGGTTTCAGCGAGGTCAGTCAGTTGGTCGGAACTTTTGTGTGACTTGACCACTATGTCATCCATGTATGCTTCCATATTCCGACTGATTTGAGTGAGCAGACACTTCTGAATCATGCGCATGAACGTGGCACCAGCATT
>NC_041393.1:775143252-775145145 GCF_002162155.2 Triticum dicoccoides
TTGAGGCCAAAGGGCATAATGACATAACAAAAACATCCGAATGAAGCGATGAAAGCTGTTTTTATCTCATCGGGTCCAAAAGACTGATATGATGGTACCCGGAATACGCATCCAAAAAGGTCAAGCGCTCACATCCCGCAGTTGAGTCGACTATCTGATCGATGCGGGGCAGAGGGAAGTGATCTTTCGGGCAGGCCCGATTGATATGCTTGAAATCAATACACATTCAAAGTGACTTATCTTTCTTTGGGACCATGACGACCTTGGCGAGCCACTCGGAGTGGTATATCTCGCGGATGAACTCTGCTGCCAGAAGACGAGCCACCTCTTCTCCAATCGCCTTCCTCTTCTCCGGGGCGGACCGACGGAGATGTTCCTTAACGGGTTTTGCCTTTGGGTCGACTCACAAACAGTGCTCAGTTAGTCCCCTGGGTACACCTGGCATGTCTGATGGTTTCTATGCGAAGATGTCCCAATTCTCATGGAGGAACTGGATGAGCGCTTCTTCCTATTTGTTGTCGAGTGTTGTTGAAATATGGGTCGGAGCAGCATTGGGGTCGGTCGGGTGAAGGTGAAATGGTTTTGTTTCGCCGGCCGACTGAAATGCAGACTCAGTGGCAGAATTTTTTGCATGCAACAAATAACTCGGGTCTGCATTCTTTTGGTACTATTGGAACTCCATTGTTGCCATCTGTTCATCGGCAATATTACAGCCTTTCTGGAGGCAATCTTCTACTCTTTGTCGATTCCCAGTGACTGTGATCACGCCTTTGGGGCCATGCATTTTTAGCTTGAGGTACACATAACATGGTCGAGCCATGAAACAAGCATATGCAGGCCAGCCCAAAATGGTGTGGTACGCACTTTTGTAATCCAGGACCTCAAAGGTAAACTTTTCTTTGCGAAAATTCTTCTCATCACCGAAAACCACGTCAAGAGTGATCTGACCGAGTGAATTGACTTTCTTTCATGGGATGACACCGTGGAATCGCATGTTGCTCTTATTGAGTTTGTACATCGGGATGCCCATCCCTTTGAGTGCCCCGGCGTACAGGATATTCAGGCCACTGCCACCATCCATTAAAGTCTTGGTTAGTCGAGTGCCCGCAACGACTGGGTCGACCACCAACGCTTGCTGCCCAGGTGTGGCAACGTTCTTTGGGTGGTCGGACTGGTCGAATGTGATGTGGTTTTTTGACCACTTCAAATATGTCGTTGTTGCCGGAGCAACCATGTTTACTTCCCTATTGATCACTTTCAGTCGACTTTAGCTCTCTACGTCAGCAAAAATCATTAAAGTGACATTAACATTGGGGTAACCATCCTCCTCCTCTTTGTGTTCTTCCTTATCAGACTCTTTTTCCTTCTCACTAGGTTGGCCTTTCTCTCGGAAACTCTGAATCGGGAGTCGACACTGTCGAGTGGTATGCTTGGGGATAATCAGATTCCCCTCTTCATCCTTTTTGGAGTGTATATGACATGGCAAATCAAGTACATCATTTCCTGCTTGATCTTTCACTCTTTAGGGGTCCAAGGCACCTTGGGCTTTCCTTTGAACTTTCCTTGGTTCAGAACTGTTGCTTCGGCAGGGCCCGCAACCTCAGCCTTTCCCTTCTGCTTCCGACTGAAATTTCCTCCTCCGGTGTTCTGGGTGACTGATTTGTGTTTGCCGCTCCAGTGTCGGTCTTCTTTTTCGCCGTTAGCATACTTAGTGGCAATCTCCATCATCCGAGCCAGAGACATGTCTCCGGTCCGACCGAACTTCAGATTGAGCTCTGTGTAACGAACACCTTCTTTAAAGGCACAAACTGCTTGGTGATCTGACACATTCTCCACTGTGTGGTGAAGAGTGATCCATCTCTGGATATAATCCCTCAAGGTTTCATTCTGTTT
>NC_041393.1:775149058-775151330 GCF_002162155.2 Triticum dicoccoides
CTCGCCGCCGCATGAGGCCGCCGCCGAGCAAGCCCGGGGTGTCGCCGAGGAAGGTGGCGACGAGGCCCTGGCGTCCCTGCCTCTACTGCGGGGAGCCATGTTCCCCAGGGCGCCGGCCCTGGTCGGAGAGGCGTCACCGGCCCGGCGGCAGGCGGTGGCGCGGGCATGGGCCGGCGATCCTGGCCGTGTGGATGGCGGGTGCCCCGGTGGACGGGAGCCCCGGTGCCGCGGCGGCTGTAGCTCGCGGTGGCGCCAGATCTAGCCGCCCCTGCCCCCCTGTTTCGAGAGCTCCGCCCCTGGCGGATCTGTCCGGCTTCTTTGCGGGCCGCCGGATCTTGCGTCGTTGGGGTGGTGGAGGCGGGGATTCGAAGACCGGGAGAAATTCCAAGCCGGCCTCGTCGGTCTTGGCGGTGGCGATGCTCGTGGCGTTCCCCTCCCTGGAGGCGCCGTTCAGGTCAGATCCGACGCCCCCCCCATCCCTCTAGTCTCCCGGGTGAAAACATCAACTCTGTTGGGCGACGGCGGCGCCCTTGGCGTTGCGTCCTTCCTGAAGGCGCCGTTTTTGGGAGTTAGGTGGGTAGTGGGCTTCTCGGCGATGTGGTGGGTGTGCAGCGGCGGCAGTAGCTGGTCTACTTTGTCTACGGCGAGATCTTCAGTGGGTCAACGCCTACAGGGACACTATGCTAATCCTCCTCCGTCCGTTCCGTTCCGGCAGCTCTTTCTCATTCGTGTCCAGTCCGTGGGTGTTGGGTGGTGCTCTGCTTCATGAGATCATTCTGTGGCTAGTCGGGTGAGCTAGGTTCCTTTCCAGATGCAGCCTGCCGGTGTCTTTCCCCCAGGTTCTAGGGTGAATTGCTACACTGTCAACGGTTCGGCGCCTTCGAGCCAGGCGAGGAGACAGGGGTCTTCTTTGACAGTGGAGCTGGTGATTTGGCGACGGCGTGCCCGCCCTCGTCGTCAGAAATGCTGCTCCTGTGCTGACATTCTCCTTCTCCCTGGTGATTTGTATGCGAATGAGGACCTACACATCCCCGAGCTGCGTGTCTCCTTGTTCGATCATTTAGCTGGGTGTGTGTGAGGCTTGTGTGCTGCTATCCAGCGCCTCTGTATCTTGTCGTTTTTTTCGTTTTCTTGTGTTGGTTTCGAGTTCGTTATCCTGGCCGGTTGATGGCTTTGGTAATTCAAAGCCGGGCTCTTCTGGAGCCTTCGTTCTAAAAAATGTTGTCCGTCACCATATATAGAAGCTAGTACGGGAGAAGGGAAGAGTGGTGCTTGGAGTAGTAGTATGGTGATGGGTGTACGTATTTATTCGGATTTGCTAAATCTCATCTAGATGAGAAATAACAAAGTCTCATCTAACTCCTAAACATCATTTGAGTTTTTTTCTTCGAAAAGGGGGACACCCCGGCCTCTGCATCTGAACGATGCATACGGCCACATAAATAAATAAAAAGGAGGAAACATCATTTGAGTAACCAAAAAAAAAACCCACACGAATCTTCATCAAAAGCAAGTGGCGTAGGAGATAGATAGATGTTACTTGGATAAGTCTCATCAAGATCAGAGCTAGACAGACCCGTATTTATTCGGATACTATTTCGAACAGAAAGCATGATTGGTGAGTGTGACGGAGGATGCCTATTCTGTCGCCAGCAGAGGTTTTTGCACATGAAGATGAAAGAATTCCTTATTTAACAATGTATCAAATTTCGTTTCCCTATTTGACAAAGAAAACTTTGTTCTTCCCTATATAACACTAAGTTTAAATTTTATGCCTTTTGTAACACTTTGGTCCATTTTTTCATCTATTGATGTGAACTTGCATGTAAAAAGACACTTCCACCCTTCATATAATATGAACCCGCCATCTCGCACAAGTCGCCTTGTGCCCGATCCATCTCCACAGGTCCCATCCTCTCATTCTCCCCATCCAGATTCTTTTCGCGATGGACTGGACTGGTTATTTTGTTCGCAAGTATTTTTTTTGTACGCAAGTAAGACGAGTCGCCGCAACATTTTCTCATGGAGAAACGATTGATCAGCAGCTCTTCACGTGCACGTACCGCCATAGCCGGCCAGGGAATCAATTAAGCTGCCTGTGTCTGCCAGACGTCATACTGCGCACCTCATCCGAGACCTCCTTCTCCACCGGAGACTCGAAAAACGTGAGCTCTGAACAGAACACACCGTACATCATAAGATTGGGTAGCTGCTCTCTCAAAAGCGGACAAGCCCCTGACTCATGATCCGGCTTACCACACGTATCGCATAA
>NC_041393.1:775151410-775167908 GCF_002162155.2 Triticum dicoccoides
AAAAAAAAAACCTGCCTGTATACTTTCTTGTTGACTACAGTACGTCTTGCTGGAATGCGCTAACATGTCCAGCAATCCAGCATACACGTACGCCATGCTCGGCGTCGTCCCGCTGTTGGCGCGTGCACATCGTGTGCCTTCTCCGGCATACACACCATGCTCGGCGTCGTCCAGCAGGAGTGGTACTAATGGTGCTTAATTGGCGCTTCCTCGCCCTCAGGATGCGTAGTGGTACTAATGGTGGAGTGCCACCCAGCAGTCCGACCTCTCTTGGACGCCATATATCCTCTTGCAGGGTGTCGACACTCTGCCAGGCAATGAAGATATTTACCGTGGGCTACTTCAAATCTTTTGCAATACTCGATGCAGTCATCTCCAGTGGCGGAGCTTAGTTGAGGTCGGGCGGGGGAGAAGGGTACCGCCCCCAGGATTAGCACATGCATGAAGATATTTTTCCGAGAGAGAGCCTTAATATTTACGACATTGTTGACGGTCATCATTGAAACAACATGGAACTTGCCTGTGTTCCTGCGTAATCTCCTGCAATGTCCTCTTCATTACCATCAGCAAAAATGGTTTCAAATTTCTGAGTACAGTCAATCACATCCTACAAACTGTCATGACTTTTGGATATCATAAAATTAGAAAACAAAACAGTTTTGGCTAGTTCCGTTATTGTTCACTCTTATGGAAAACAATTTTACTCGTATATTTTTTTGTGCATATTTAAAATGAAACCCAATTTTATCCCTCCTGGCAAGTTCAGTTTTTTTAGTTTGTTTTGTTTTTTGGATGCCAATTTTAGTTATAAAAACGACAGGGCAATGTTACTTCGTACCACACGTGTGGCACCTAACATTTGAGTAAAAATAAGGGATTCCTTTATATTTTTTCCCCACATGTTAAATGTGTCAGTTTATGGGTTAGCGGGTTCTGCCCCCGAACAATAGCGTGGAATAAGCTAAACAACGTAGAATAAGCTTTGCCTGCGCTCCATCCTCCCAACTAGGAAAGCGCAGATCATGGCCTGGCCATCCCCTCGGCTTGTCAATCTCCCTGAGCCACTTAATCTATACCTACTAGTAAATAGAATAGTGCTTCTGCCCTTCCATCCTCAGCAGTTTTGCAAAAAAAAAAACCCCCCTCTATTTTTAGGTAATTGACCAGCCATCATCAATTAAGTTAGAAAGCGAACCGTTTTCTACTGTTTTACAGAAAAACCCCTCCCATTCCTTGCAAATAACCCGCATTTCACCATTAGATGACAGAAAACAAAGTGTATTAGCGGAAAACCCCCTGCAATTTCTATAATTAGCCTGCACTCCCTCTAGAACAAGTAGTACTTTCTTTAAAAATATCTAGATATTTTAGACCCTAACTCCAATTTTAACATGTTCTATATGAAATTTGCTTAGAAAACTGTGTGGAATGTGATGTTATTTTAACTGTTAAATATTTATTAAATACTATTTTAGGGTGAAACCTTAATCAATAGCCATGATCCATCTTAATTACGTGTCGACACTGACTCGGATTGCAATGAACACCTCATCAAAGGTAAACTGGAGACAAAGGAAAGCGTCGATAGTGGTGCATGCACGCGTCGGCAAAACCTTGCATGAAAAATGCCTTTTCTCATCTTATACCGACAGAGAGAGACATCTAGGCAAATCTATTGGGGTCTTAGTCATGGCCATTGGGTTAGGGCCATGCAGTATTTCTTTCTCCCGTTGCAACGCACGTGCTCTCTTCCTAGGATTATCTTATATAATCACAAAAACCAAAATTTAACACCCTAAGGAATAAAGATTGCACGGACTGCACTGTACACAAGAACTACTTGTTCAACATCACTGTATTAAACGAGCGTAGGTCATCAAATCAAGCCTATCCTCCTTCTTAGGTTTCATAAAACTTGTTGCTCGTTTTGTGGTGATTCCGCAGGGGAGCAGTCCATTCAATTCCTAAATCAATGTCTATGCTGTTCGGTAGAGGGTCTCCATCACCAAAATAAGTTTAACACACTCGGGTCATCACAGGCCACTCCGATGACCTCACACTTCTCGCGCGTGCGCCTCAGCAATAAGATGAGTTGGGGAAGAACCTTTATCCTTGTTTTAATTGGTCCTATGCAACATCGTGATGTGCTCTTCGACCTCTTGCCGAGTGAGCCCCTGTGCATATATTGGTGGAAACAGATGTTGCAGGTTGACTCTATTAAAAAAACAAATGTGTTTGCTGTCGGTTGATTGTGCAAACGCATAACGTAGAATATCCAGCCACACAAAAACTAATAACATGAAATACCAACTATTCGAGATTAGATCAATGATAGATATTTCGTCTGCAATACAATTTTCCATCTAGTATATTGATAAATATTGTTTCAATCGATTTTAGAGCTCTAGAAACGTCCTTTAACTCTACAACTCTAGTCCATGATGTTTAAAGACAACAAAATAGACCTAAATAATATCTACACTTGTGGTTCAACTGGTTGGAAACCAATACAAAATTACATGCAATTAATTTTTCGAAGATTTGGGTCAATATTTTTTAAGAAAGAATGCCAGAAAAGGGGGAAATAACTTTCACCTTTATTACAATATATGATTCTAAATTTTTTATAAGTGATTTTACTAAGGTGAAACTAAATTATATATTAACAATATTTTGTCGTAATACTTGTTGTATTTTTTTACAAAAATATATTTGTTGTATTCTTATGTGCTTCACTTATATAATATCATAGAAGGGTGTAATTGTGAAGATCGAAAGTCAAATATAAGAAAGTGGAAAAAATTAGTATAAATGATTCAACATTTTAAAAAATATGACAAAGTTTGAGGATATCAGTATTGAACCACCCTCTAAATAGAGAAATGGAATTCTTGATGATATGAGTTGTCCAGCTGAACTATGAAAGATTTTAGGAAACATAATGTTGGCTCGGGTCAAAGCCGCTTGGTAATATTAATGCCGAACAGAAAATAAAACACATGCACGTTCAGATCTGAACAACAAAAACTGGAGGAAAAAATATTGACAACTTGAGTGAGTGAATCTAATTAAGGAAAATTGAAAATCAAATCGATTGAACAGATGAACAAACATGACAGTTACAACAACTCTAGGTTCCTCAATGGACCGGGATAAGGTTTTACTTTTACACTTGCTTTCTCTATATCTACCAAAAAATACGGAGTAAATTTTTTGTTTGGCGATAGAGAGTTGGGGCCTATATATAGTAGCAGGATGGTCTTAGAGTTCTTCGACTGTTTCGAGTCATTTGGTGGACCAAAACTTTGTGGCCGGACCAATGAGGCCAAACCCATTTACAACTTACGTATGGAGCACGTGTGAAAAATGTGCCATCGACATTTTACTAGATATATGTATCCGTTATTATGTTAGAAAGGCTGATTTGTGAAAATGGGTTTTTGTTGATGAATTTAATGGGATAGGGCAGGGAACTTGTTTTGTCAAACAGAAATTCATTGTAAAGGAGAACGATCAGAGGGGGAGAGGAATCTAAAAACATCATGAGGAGAGTGGTATCGATGATGTTCAACAAGTCCAAGAGTTTGTGATGGAAAAATCGACTTTTGTAGAAACATCCATTAGTAGAATGTGTACTATACCCGGGTCCACTCACTTAAGCATTTGACCAGTAAGATGATATGATAGTTAATCTATGTGGTAGTGATTTTAGAACCCTCTAGAACACTTATTTACTCATGCACCGTCCTTGCTAACTCTGCATATTTTAATTCCCGTTTTTACCTTCTTGTAGTAGTATACTTGATTACCATTTTATTATAGATTTCCTAGCAACGATAGAGTAGACTATTTCCCAACTACGAGTTTGGGTGCATATGTGGCTGCGTGAAAGTGACAACGTAGTTGCAGGGTTTGTCGTGCCTTCCTATAAGGTCCCTATGAGTTCGACACTCTACTTATCACAACAAACATGCTACAACAGCCTTGTGCACTTGCAGGACATTAGCGTGACGCAGGGCGGGGCGGATGGAGGTGGTGCAGTAGACTTGAGGCAACGGGTCGAGGATGGGCAATAGGAGGTGGGCACAGACAGCAACCCTAGTAGGGAGGTGATGGTGGGAGGCTGCAACCGGTGGCAGAGGCCGGGGCCGGAGGGCAGCGCGGGCAGACGTCCACTGCGGTGGGTGGTGGCGCGAGTGGAGGCACGGCAGGCCGCCCCATGGGGAGGTGGCGGTGGGAGGTCGCGGCAGGTGACAAGAGGCCGGAGCCGGCGGGCGGCGGGCGCGGACTGCCACTGCGGTGGGAGGTGGCACGAGCGGTGGCTGGTAGCGCGAGCGACGAGAGAGAGTCCAATGAAGATCTTTATAATAGAGCTCTTTTCTATTATTTCTTTCTATGATGTCCTCAATAGCGCGTTGGTTACATCGACAACCCAAAGTTACGAGAGTGAGAGAGAAAGAGAGTGAGAGAGAGAGAGACCGCAGGGTAGGGATTGGGCTGCGCGTGGATAAGGTGGTGTGGGTGGGCTGCGGGTGGTTAAGTGAGAGGGAGTAGTGGGGGTGGACAGGTTATTTGTGGTGGATGATGCTATCACGCCATCGATCCGTGGGCTGTGTTTTCTCTTGGTTGTCTACTGTTTTATTTTACAGACGGCAATGTCTTTAACATCTGATGTTTTATTTTACAGAGGTCAAATGGAGCTCTTTGCCGTCTGTACGAAGAAACGCAGACGGCAAAATATTTTTGCTGTTTGCGTGTTTTACAGATGGCAAAGTGTGTCGTTGTGGTCAGCCCTTCTTTGTCGTCACCAGTTGTCGGCAAAAGTGGTATTTGTCCTCTGCCCCAATGACATACTTACGGCAAAAAACAAGAATGATGGCAAATCTCCACATCTGGCTCGACGGTTCTGAAGGTTACACATTGAACCATCCTAGATAACCTAAGGGAAGAAAAAGCATAGGTACATTTACTAATTATTTAACATGATAAAAAATAACATGTTCAAGTAGATGGACATAGGTGATATGATCATGGGACCTTTTTTCCTGATAAAGGGCGCTTTATTACTTAAATGTTTAAGCACTACAACCGTCCTCTGCATAACTGAGATGCACATAGTCAAACCAAATCCAAAAAAAAGAAGAAAAAAAAGGAGGTGAAATACAAGAAAATGAATTTGTATGACGCCTAGACTGCAGGAGGGCCGATCCTAAGATCAAGCTGCAATCCATGTTTGGTAAAATTATCCCTCACCGTGTGCTCCAAGCGTGTACAGACCTCTGTAAATAGGTCCTGATTCTCCAAAGTTTGTAGATAACCGACATAAATGGAGAGTATCGGTACACCTGTAGATAACCTGCATAAGAGAAGTACTTTTGTTGTTGAATACCTTATCATTTCTATACAACCAAAGCGACCAAATATCGGCAAGTGCTCCCACCCTGATAATATCATAATTTGAAACCTATAATCAATTCTCTGTAACTAGTTGGCAAAAATGTTAGCAACACTACATGGAGAATACAAGCCAGAAGCTATTTGAGTGATTGACCATATAGAACGAGCTAATTTACACTGGAAGAATAAATATTTTATTGTTTCTTCATGATGAGAAAAATAATGCATTGCGTAGTTCCATGCCAATTCCTCTTAATAATGTTGTCTTTGTAAGAATAACTCCTCGAAGAAGATACCATGCGAAGATTTTATTCTTAAGCGGTATCTTCATCATCCAGATCTTCGTATTATTATCAACTGACACATATGACTGGACCAAGACTCTATACATTGAATCTACCAAGAATTTACCACTCACATTTACATTCCACCGAAATTCATCGCGGCCTTGTGATAAATGTACCGTGGCCAGGAGAGTTATCAAACCGTTCCACGATGCATGTCTAAACATCACATTCAGAGAAAAGGATTCCAGAACCATGGCGAAGTATCACCCTTATGACGAACAATACTACATAGAGCTGGATATTGTTCCCAGAGTGTGGCATTACGTGGTCACTTGACCTCCCAGAATCTAATTTCCGACCCATCTTTAATAGAGAGGGATCCATAGTGTAAGAAATATTTCTTCGTAGCAATTAGAACAACCCAGAAGTGTGAGTCTCTAGGCTTCTGGTACACTTGGGACATTGCCTTTCAGCTAACATAGTTTCTCATTAGGAGGGTTTGCCATACACCATCTCCCATCAACAGCTTAAACAACAACTTACCAAGAAGGCAGTATTCTTAACCTCAAGGTCATAACTACCGAACCCCCCTTGGTCTTTGGGGCGGCAAACCACACTCCATTTACCCAGTCGATACTTCTTTTTCTTGCTATCTCCTTGCCAAAAGAATGTTGATTGGAAATAATCCAATCGATATAAGACTCCTTTCGAAAGCTGCTGGTGGTGGTGGTAAAGTGAGTCTGTGGTGGTAGTGTGGAGATGATGAGTGCTCCTAGGACTGGCAAAGTCGGCGGCGGCGGCCTCGGCTTCCCTGGTGAGCAGGTCCAGGTGGTGGTCTTGGCCACACACTCTACGTCTAGCTCTTGACCAAGCATCATGTTGTCTTGGTCATCATCGGTGGTGATGGGCAGGACATCGAGGACGGCCACGTGCGCTACTTCTCCATGACGATGAAGCCGACTGACAACTCGTCGTCTTCCCTGGATCAGCTCATATGGCGGTAGTAGTCGTCCAAGGAGAGTAGACCAATCTTGAGGCAGTCTTGTGCCTTATCTATTGACACTTGGAAAGAGTATGGAATCCAAATAAATCCATCACCTATGTAAGGATACACGAACATACCAAAAAGGGTTCCCCCCGCTTTATATTATAAAGCATCCATCACCGAGATAGACAAACAACAACGAGATCGGAGGAAATCCACCAAAGATATATCCGCCGGAGACACACTTCCACACACCCACCAACCATGCTAGACCCACCGCTAGAATGGTGGCTAGGCCAGGAGACTTTGTTCCATCTTTAAAGAGCAGCCATCGTCTCGCCTTCTTGAGCTGGACACAAATCCTAGTAGGACTGAAAGAAACGACTAAAATGAAGCTCTCCCACCGCCCCTTGCCAGGATCCACCATGCCTCCATGGCCCTAGGGGCACAAGAAACGAGGCGGACATGCGGCGGCCCCGACGAGAGGCAGGAACCCAAGCTTTTGTTTTGGAGGAGGCGACGGCGGTTGTAATTTGCTCCCCTATATAAGGATGCCCGAGTGAAGTTGACTGACTGGTTAGCTAATGTGGGAGTCGTAAACAGATAGAGCCAAAATGCACATTACATTCAGAAAACTAACTGTATTACATGTGGGAGTCATATTTTTTTTGCCTTTTGCATATGGTGGTGGTAAAGTGACGATGAAGGCGACTGACAACTCGTGGTCTTCCCTGTAGTAGCTCATATGGTGGTGCTAGTCGTCCAAGGAGAGTAGACGACTTAGCTTGCCCCCCTAGATCTTGTACGTTATCTACTGAGACATGGAAAGAGTATGGAATCCCAATTAAATCCTGGGACTGGGAGTCCGATAATAATACATATGAACCCACTGGAGTATCCCGTACAGACTCGGATACGTATTACGTCATCGGTTCGTCTTTAACTCTTTATATATAGAACGGCAACAAAGCATCAATCGTTATATATAGAACGGCAATCTCTTCCCCCTCCCATGGCGGCCATGTCACAGACCGACCAGGCCCGGCCGATGGTGATGGCTGATCTGGAGGCCGCCATCGCAGCGCTCCCCGTCAAGAAGCAGCGCCTGCAGGAGTCCTTCAACCGCGTCGTCGCATGCGCGCCTCCCCATGTCAAGCTCCCCTTCACCTGGGACGACATCGATGCGCACCTCTCCTCCCTTCACTCGTCCCTCTCCCTCCGGTTCCGCCAGATGCAGGGGCCGCCCCACCCCGTCGCCCCTGCAGTCTCAACCCCACACGATAACGAGTCCATCCAGGAGGATCAGGAGATGGTTAGGGATGATGAAGACGCGTCCCCGGTTCAAGAGATGAAGGAAGATGACGTCGAGAAAGATACAGAGGACAAGAAGAAGAATGTAAGCCTCCCACGTCTAGACACAGGCATTGGCTTTGTGGCGGCGCCATGCCACAGGGCGGGAGGAACTCTTTATCAAGAGTTTCAAATTCCGCAGCACGTTCACGCCCTGTACGCCGGCAACCCTATGCTTCAGCAGCCATACATGCGGGAGCTCCCGCCGGATGTGATGATTCCTGCGCTCGGGCGACAACAACCATACATGGCGTGCCAACACGAGTTTCCTGCCATGCCGATGAGCAACAATGTTCCTATGATGGTCCATCAGCGGTACACGCCGTACTTCGGGCAAGAGTTCTTTCCTGGTGTTTTGAGGCAACACCCGATGGGCATTGACCATGTACTCCAGATGCAGGGTTACATGTCGCACCAACAACCCTACTACCCACAACACTCCATGGCGCACCATGGGTACACACAAAGGATGGATCCACTAGGATTTCCAATGCCCCATGAGTTGGGCACTGACGCTGTCCCCGATTCACTTTCTTCAGGAAAAAATACATTGGGTGAATTTTTTACTACGCTTAAGACCATTGAGAATGGAATCCAGAAGGACCTCAATCAATTAACGATGGTGAATAAAACAACCAACTTTAAGAAAAAGGGCAAGCCAAAGAAAAAAGGCAAGTCCAAGGGTCCCAACAAGGCTTATACGCTTGGGAAGTCTAAGAAGACTGGCGCCACTGCTGATGCCGAGTGCTTCTTTTGCAAGGAGAAAGGTCACCGGAAAAGGAATTGTAACAAATATTTGGCAGAAAAAAAGAATTCTGCAAAATCCAGCCCGGTATGAGTGTCATACATGGGCTTGATGTATTCGTTGCTAATTCATAGTGTAATTCTTGGGAATTGAATATCGGTTGCTCATATTTGCATCTCGATACAGGGAATGTAGATGCCTAAGCGTCTGGCATAGGATGTGGTGACGATGCACATCAAAAATGGAGTAAAAGTTGACTTTCTTGTCGCTGACATCATATGTTTATATTTTTATTTAAGATTTATTTTAGAGCTTTATATTTATTACTATGTTCTAGACTCAAGCAAAAGCATTTTTTTCTGGATCATATTTGTTGCAAGGTGGTTAATCGTTTAAGTCTTAGAACAAGGATTGTCCATTTTATCAGTACACTACAACTTAGTGTAACAATCGTGATGAACTTATTTTTACAATTGTTAGGGTAACAATTGTTTGATGTAACAAGAATGCCGAAAATAATGAGTGCACAATGTTAGGGTAACAATGATGTTTGATAGGACCACTTATGAGATACTACGAGATCACGTCATCAGTATGTTGTTGATATCTTCTCATGGTATGTTTAACGTTTACTTGTGTCTTTGATCATGAAAACATCGTAGACCTGGATACTGTACGGTTGATCCATAACTGGGCAATCATAAAGGTGGTTTTTGGGCATACAAGAAAGTATGTCGTGATGCTAGATATGAAAGACTAGTATTTGCCCCTCCAGAGATATTATGGTCAATATTGCCTAGCCCGGTATTGTGATTAACGAGTTTGTCACCGGGATATTGGAATATGAAAACAAGAAAAGAGTTCCAACTGATTACGAGGATGATCTAGGAGTTGATCAGTGAATGTTGATCCCGAGAAAATGATGGATATCACTGTGATTAATAAATAAATGAGCTAATTAGTTACTCCCTCCGTTCCTAAATATTTGTCTTTCTAGAGATTTTAACAAGTGACTACATACGGAGCAAAATGAGTGAATCTACACTCTAAAATGTGTCTATGTACGTCCGTATGTGGTAGTCCATTTAAAATCCTAAAAAGACAAATATTTAGAAATGGATGGAGTATTATGTATGTCACCTCAGACGATCGCGTCTATCTGCATGCACGCTCGTGCTTCCCATCCCTTGCTTTGTGTTGTAGGACACACGGGGAAATTACGGCTCCTTTTCCTTTCCGTTCCGATGGAACATTTTGATGTTGGTCGTACTGTATCAGACGTGCACGCACTCGTACGTGCTGGTCGTCACGAGGGGCACCTACCCAACATCCCATTACCTCTGCTCCACTGCAAAAATAAAAAACAGGGAAACTAATGCAGCTACCTGGCGCATGCATGTATAGTATTTTTACAACACGTATGCACTGGTGCTCATGTCACCATGCAATGCATGGATGGATAACTAATGACCCTGTGCCCCTATTCCCATAATTTTTTTTGAGACAACTGTACATACGCAAGCGCTCATTATATACGCGCATACACTCATATCTATGAACATAGATGCAGAACCTACTCCCATGAGTACCTCTGAGACATTGAGCCCACCCACCCCAGCTCGCCGGCGCCGCCCCGGACCACCTAGCCCCCCGTGCGCCACCATCTCCACCACCCAGCACGAACCCTTCACCACCAACTCTGATGTTGCCTTCGCCGCCCACCATCCAGCGCACCCCCGCCGCATCTGCTGTACCGCGTGAGCACCAGCGCACATGGATCCAGCAGTATCCCGACCTGACTGGGCCAGGGATGACATTCGCAGACACTGGGATCATCGCGGACTGCGCCTAGCCGTCGCCGCGAACTGCTCTGCATCGCCTGCGGTAGCAGCAACAGAAGCTGGTGCTGGTCGGGTGGCCACACTCGCCTCCTCTCGCGCTGCTCATGGTCTTCATGAAGCACGCACGAAAGAGACAGCCTGCAGGCAGAGGATCCGCCTCTATCTGAACTGCAGCGCCCCTACGCCTTCTTCCTCGTATCTGAGCCAACCAATAGACACTAGATTTTATTGGCAGTGGAGCGATGTGTTCTGAATCCTCTATCCATGTGTTTGATTTTTTGTGTGCAGGTGCAGCAGGCAGTGCAGATGTAGCGTGTTCTGAATTTTGAATCTTGTCTCCTCAACTATTCCTCGCCACCACACCTACAACCGACTGTCAGTCACTAGAAGGCAGTGTGTGTCCATGCTCCGCTGATCACCCAACTGCACCCTCTGTACGTGGAGGATGCCTTTGTTCTTCACTTTGGAAATTCTGAAATTCTGAAGGAACCGTATTGCCGTATTGGGAAAACACATGCACGATATTCGTATTAACCAAATCCAACATAAAAAAAAGCAGACTGCAAAGATACTAATGTGAACCTGTGTGCATCATATAGAAAATTTGGTTGTTACTCCTTGTAGTACTTATCTTCCGATACATGTACAAAACTCATGTTTTTTCTATAGTACTCATCTTCCTATACACGTACAAAATTGATGCAGCGAAGAACATCATTTCGAGGACAGGCTCCATTTAATCAATTTTTCAAAAAAAATGCCATATGTATACACAGAAGTTTGGCCTGGACAACCGCTTCAGTTTGATGTCGCTGCAGAGTGCAGCTTTGTTATGCTCTTTTCATGATCAGACAAAGGGCATTGTTGTTTGTGTAAAGTTGTGTGCATAAAGGTCAGAAATATAATGGAGAAGGAGCATGTATGCGTGTGCGTGTGGTGGTGAGGTCGACGTTCAGAAAATGTGTGGTGAGGTTCAGGAAAACGTGTGTAATGGAGAAATTCACTAGCTTTTTTAATTGGGACACAAGTAATAGATTCTTTTGTGCGAACACATGACAAAAAATGCATGTGTCTTTTAGTAAGAGAAATAAAACAAATGTTCAACGATCTTCCCATGAAAGTTAATGCATATGAAAAAAGGAAAATTCAGAAGGTCAGGGGTCACGAACAGAGAAGTTCGTGCATGAGTGTTGAGGAAATTTTCAAGGAAAAGGATAACACTAAAACGCACACGGAAAAAAAGAAATAAAACCAAAAGAAGGTCAGATTAAGTTAACCGAGACGTTCGATATTTATGTAGCTAGAAGAAAACCTAAAAAATGGTAACTCTGAAAGTTCAGATTTAAATAAATTTTAAAGTTCGAATAAATTAAAAAATAGAGCAACTTCCCGTTCTACAAAAAAAAAACCATAGAGGTTCATATCTAAATAATGGAGAAGTTCAATGTTAGAAGGTCAAATTGAAAAAACCGAGCGTTTCAAAAAGTTTATTAAAAAGATTTTCCTTCTTTTAAAAATAAGAACTAGAAGTTAAACAATAAATAATTGAGCAGTTCGATATTTATTACATATCTAGGACTTTTCCCGTTACAAATGAATAACACAAAGAAGTCCAAAATTAAAGAAAAATGAAGTTGATTAATGTTTATAAAAACTCAGATTTTCCCCAATAGTAAATATTAAAACCAAGAAGTTCAATTCCGAAAAAACGAGTAGTTCAATGTATGTAAAAAAACTCAGGTTTTCACATTACTAAAGAATAAAACCAAAAAGTTCAATTGGAAAAATTGGAGCAGTTTGATATTTATTTGAAAAAATAAGATATTTCATCGTTATTAAAAAGATGATGAAGTTCAATGCTTGTTACAAACCCAAAGAACGTCATTAAAAAGAGCTTCTCAAACAATTTATATAAAAAAGTTTTTCTCTCTTAAAATAAGCCTAAAAATTTAAATTTAAAAATGGAGTGACTCGATGTCTATCAAAAAGTAGGATTTTTTCCGTTACTAAAAGAAAAGAAACAGGAAGTCCATATTGAAAAGATGGAGAAGTACGACGATTATAGAAAACTCAGATTTTCCTCATTATTAAAATAATGGAAACAAGAAGTTCAAAAATTAAATAACAAGAAGTTCGACTTTTCAGAATAGAGTGCTTCAAAAATTCATAAAAAATTAAGAAAAAAACCATGAAGTCCATATTGAAAAGATGGAGAAGTTCGATGATTATATAAAACTCAGATTTTCCTCATTATTAAAATAATGGAAACAAGAAGTTCAAAAATGAAATAATAAGAAGTTCAAATTTTAAAAATAGAGCGCTTTAAAATTCATAAAAAAGGATTAAGAAGTTAATATACTAGACGGTGTGAAGTTTGTATTACAAAAAGCAAAGGCTGAAAGTTTTGTTGTTATAAGTTCAAGTCCTTCGTCGGAGAAAGTTAAAAAAATTATGGTGAGAGAGATTTGTACAAAAGGAATATTATTTGTGTAACAATGACGAATGGATGAGAAAATTAGAAACAAAAATACGTAACAAAAGTTCAACTGAAAACAGCGGGAAGTTCAAATACTACAGTGGATGAATTTCAGATGAAAAACTTTTAAAATCGTCGCGAGTATGAAAAAAGATCAACACGGGAAAGTTGCGTGTTCACAGTAGCTTTCCACTGGTATGTCACTTGCTCAATTCCGATGAGTATTTTGGTGAGTGGATGGAGGGCTAGGGGCAACAAAAGGACGTGAAAAACAGAGTGAAGTTCAAGTAGACATGCCGAGAAGTTCAAGTCTTCATGCGGTGCATTTTCGAAGAATCAGTTTTGCGATAAAGGCAGAACGAATGATCCCATCATTTTCGCAATTACTTGAAAACAACTAGGAATCAAAGAAAACCATAAACATGAGAAAGTTTCGCATTTTCCGTAGCTTTCAAGGGTATATTATTTGCACCATTCCGATATAGTTTGTAGAAAATACGGCGAAAATGCGTTTTTCGCCATTTTTGCAACTGACTTAAAACCGTAAAGAATTGAGAGAAACAATACATACCAAACAGTTTCACATTTTCTCAAGCTTTCCAACGCCATATCATTTGCTGCATTTGGACGTACGTTTAAAACATGAGCTCGAAAATATGAACACGGTAGGACTTGTACCGTTTTCTAAATTACTCCTAAACGGATCAAAATTAGAAAAAACTTTTAAAATGAAAAAGTAGCGCATTTGCATAAGCTTTCCAACGCCGTATCATATGCCTCAATTGGATTAGACGTTTAGAAATTATATTGAAAATACGAACTTGGCTGTTTGGTTTGTGAAATTTTACGTTTTTCCAAATTACTCTTTAACCATAGGGCATTAGAGAAAACTTTCAACATGTGGAAGGAGCGGTTTTGCAGTAGATTTTCAAGCCATATTATATGCCTCATTCCGATAAACGATTTAGAAATGCGATCGCAAATACGATTTACATTTTTTGCGTGAAGAAAAAACGGTTTTCAAAACTGCTCTTAAACCGCTTACATTTTGCCAAAAAATTAAGTTGGGTCATGATACTGGTGTCTATTGTTTTCCAACGTTATATCGCAAGCCCCATTTGGGCAATGTTGGCGGAAGTTCAACCTAGTTCACAGGGAAGTTCAACGTACTACTAGCGGGGCAGGTCAGGTTGTGATCAGAATATTATTCTCATCCTGTGATCAAAATAGTG
Organism: Triticum dicoccoides; assembly: GCF_002162155.2. Lineage (NCBI taxonomy): Eukaryota > Viridiplantae > Streptophyta > Magnoliopsida > Poales > Poaceae > Triticum > Triticum dicoccoides. Next base: position 775,165,724 of record NC_041393.1, read on the forward strand.
TTTATATATATATATATATATATATATATATATATATATATATATATATATATATATATATGTGTGTGTGTGTGTGTGTGTGTGTGTGTGTGTGTGTTTGTGGGGGGGGAGGGGCGCCGCACGTAACCACGACAATCTCCTAGCCATGTGCGGCGTCCCTCTCCATAGTTCCGTCCCTTGGTCATATTTTCGTAGTGCTTACGCAAAGCCTTGCGGGGATAGCATCACCATCACCATCACCACACCGTCATGGTGTCGCAACACATCCACTACTTCTCCATCATGCTGGATCAAGAAGGCGAGGACGTCACCGAGCAGAACGTGTGCCGAACGCGAAGAGGTTCAACTACATGAACCGCGTCAATAAACGCTTCCTCTTATGGTCTACGAGGGTACGTAGACACTCTCTCGCCCTTGTTCCTATGCATCTCGAAAGATAGATATTGCGTGTGCGTAGGATATTTTTGTTATCCATGGAACGTTTTCCAATAGTGGTATCAGAGCCAAATTTATGTGGTGATATGCACAAGTAGAACACAAAGAGTTGTGGGTTGTGATAGTCATACTGCTTACCCCAATGTCTTATATTGATTCAGCGGAATTATGGGATGAAGTAGCCCGGACCAACCTTACATGTCCACGCACATGAGACCGGTTCCACCAAATGACATGCATCTTGTTTTGCATAAAAGTGGCTTGTGGGTGTCTGTTTCCCCTACTTTAGTTGAATCAAATTTGACTACGGCCAGTCCTTGAAGAAGGTAAAACAACAAACTTGATAAATCACCGTTGTCATATTTGCCGTAGGTAAGGACGGTTCTTGCTTGAAACCCGTAGCGGTCACGTAAAACTTGCAACAACAAAGTAGAGGACATCTAATTGTTTTTGCAGGGTATGTTGTGATGTGATCTGGTCAAGACGTGATGTGATATACGTTGTTGTATGAGATGATTACATTTTGTAAATATCGACAACCGACGGGAGGCTTAGGGTTCTCTCTTAATTATTGTATGAAATGAAAGCGTCATGTAATTGCTTTACTTTATCGTTATGCTTTAGCAATAGTTGTAGAAGCAATAGATGGTAAGACGACCTTGACGCAAACGACGGAGATAAAGGTGTCGAGCCGGTGATGATGGAGCTAATGACGTTCCATTGGAGATTGATATGAAAAGGATAAGATGGTGATGGCCATATCATGTCACATATTTTGATTGCATGTGATGTTTATCCTTTACGCATCTTATTTTGCTTAGAACGACGATAGAGTATGATCCCTTCACTAAATTTCAAGATAAAAGTGTTTTCTGCGTGTATGTAGGTTGCTAAGTTCGTCGTTTCGAAGCACCTCTTGATGATCGTGACTCTCCATTCACATACAACGGGTGTAAGCTAGATTTAAACACGCATAATACTTGGGTTACACTCGACGAGCCTAGCATGTACAGACATGGTCCCGAAACACTGAAGACCCAACGGTTGAACATGAGTCATATAGTAGATATGATCAACATAGAGATATTCAACATTGATAACTAGCCTATCACGTGATGATCGAACATGGGTTAGTTGATTTGGATCATGTATAACATAAATAACTTGAGGGATATTAATTTATGTGGGAGTTCATTAGTAATATAATTAATTCAACTTAATTTATCATGAACTTCAGGGTCTATTCACATCTGGGGTCGGCGAGCGTATGATGTCGAACAAGGTCTCTTCTCCGTCTCTGTCGGTATTGTCTATAACTTATATTAACTAATCTGGAAGAAAGATAAAACACTTTAGTATTTAAATTAGAATGCAATCAATAAGGAAAAACTGAATCATAGTAGATAATATGCATCTCGAATAATATCACTAATACATCTAGAATATTATCACACACACACACACACACACACACATATATATATATATATATATATATATATATATATATATATATATATATATATATATATATATATATATATATATATATATCCTGCGGAGCACGATGATGGGCGGCGGATCAGGAACCGGCAACGCTGTGGGGAAGGTGGGGATCGGGAGGGGATGGGCTGGTGGGTATCGTGGGGGTGTGTTGAGATGGACTTTTTTCTTCTTCTTTTTCCTCCACTGTATCGGTTCGGGAGTTCGGGAGGATCTCGTCGGGCCCTTATAGGGCTGGCTGTGATCC
>NC_041393.1:775168372-775176530 GCF_002162155.2 Triticum dicoccoides
CAAATAACTGGATCAGAATAGTTATTTGGATCACAACCAGCCCTATAAGGGCCCGACGAGATCCTCCCGAACTCCCGAACCGATACAGTGGAGGAAAAAGAAGAAGAAAAAAGTCCATCTCAACACACCCCCACGATCCCCACCAGCCCATCCCCTCCCGATCCCCACCTTCCCCACAGCGTTGCCGGTTCCTGATCCGCCGCCCATCATCGTGCTCCGCAGGCCACCGGAGCCGCCAGCAACCATCGTGTGCTACCGGCCACGGGAGCCGCCGCCCACACCCACGCCCATTGCCATCTGCTGGTCACCGCCATCCCTAGATCCCCTTACGCCGTCGGGCTGTGGATCCCCGAACGCCGCCGCCAGGCAGTGGAGCCCCGCGCACCGCCGCGGACCTCCACATCCATCCTTGCCATGGATCCCAGGTTCCCCGCCGCCCCTATCTGCCACCGCCGGGTCCCCCAGCTTCCCGGCGCTCCATCCATCACCGCCATTGCCATGCGTCGCTGCCGCCCGATATGATGAGGCGCCGCCGCCTCCCAAGCCACTACCTAGCTCCAGCATCTCCACGCGTCCACGCCACCGGACGGTGTGGGACACCCGACCGGCCGCCCGCGTTCTGCTGTCCTTCTACGACCTGTTAGTTACCACGTCAAAACCGCACAGTTGGTTGAGGATCGTTCGGTGGCCTAGTTTGCTTGCCTCTGTCACCTTGAGATGTTGGTTGTTGCTGCTAACTAAAGTTTGTTTACTGTTGCTTTTCTGTAGGGCACACGTCGTTCTAACAAGTAGCAGGTGACATGGCGAGGTTATCTGCTGGTTGGTTCTACTCTTCTGAAGATGGAGATTAGTAGTATGGGCACACATCGTTCTGCTGTCCTTCTACGACCCTGCCTCCACAGGGCTCGGCCGGGAGCAACTTCTCTGAATTTCCCGACGTGGCCGCATCACTTCTGAGACCCCGTGCACCTTGACTTTCCCCAACCTCATCCATTCTGCCTCTGTTGCACCCTATTTTTTTGTGAGGGACGCTCTCCCGTATTAGTTGAACTTCTGGCGAGGGCCGCCTTGACCTTTCCTGGGACGGTTAGAGCATACGACAACCACAAAAATCGTCATCGACTGAGAGATGGAGCACCTAATTTTCTAGTTCCTGGTACGCATGTGCTTTCTCTGATGTATTCTTCATGAGAAGAGCAGGAATAAAAAAGTGGAATAAGTCTTGTGTGAGATGAACAACGTTTGCCAATACAATTTTGTTGTTGCTTGGTTTCTTATATCAAATGGGATTTTGTCAAAACTTTGAACTGAGGATTGTTTTGTCTCTTGCCTAGGTCTCTGATGCTATCTTTATCTTCAAATATTTGCACCAAAAAACTGCTACACGTTTCTGTGTCTAAGTAGTGTTTGTGTTAATGCCTGAGAAGGGAGCAATGGTGTAGGATGAAGAAAATGTTAAAGCATCACTACTAGGGAAAAGCCTATACACAGAATCTTATCAGCAGCGCGTCTCAAAATAACTCGCTGTTGCTAACTAGCAGTAGCGCGGGCCACTGAAACTCGCTGCTGATACAAATATAGCAGTAGCGCGTCCACCCAAAGACGCGCTGCTGCTATAATTCCTACGAGGCCGCCGCGAGGCTAGTTATAGCAGCAACGCGTTAACACGACGCGCGCTACTGCTACGTAGCATAGTAGCAACGCATTTCCCAGACAAGCGCTACTGCTAAGTTTCCTACAAAAATTTAGTCCCACCTCGCTCCGTGAAGAGAGTTTATACCACCTTAAATATGTTACTTCTCACACTTTGACAAGCACTTGATCTTCATTGAACTCTATGTGTAGAATTTGTGGCTGCAATATGAGTGTTCACCTGTTCCTAAACCAGCGAGGACTCATATTGTCGAATCAGATTGTACACAAAAAGATCGTTGATGATCAATGTGTATTTTTGCATGCTGACATATAGCAGTAGCGCTTTATCGTGAAAAGCGCTGCTGCTAGACAGCTTAGCAGTAGCGCGTTTTGCTGAAGAGCGCTACTGCTAAGCCATCCATCTCCCGGATCTCCTTCCTTCGGATCCACTCACACACACAGCCACAAATTCTGCGCCGCGCGCCCCCGGCCGTCGCCCCTCTCCTCCGCGCGTCTGCGCCGCGCGCCCCCGTCGCCGCTCCTCCGTCTGCGCTGCGTGCCGTCACGTCCTCCTCCTTGCTGGACTCGGTACCGGCCTCCTCCTCCGTCCTCCCTCTCCACTCGCCGCTGGCCGGCCCCTCCTCGCTCCGCCTTCCTCCTCCGTCCTCCCTCAACTGGCCGCGCCGGCCGGCCCCTCCGCGCTCCGCCTTCCTCCTCCATCCTACTCTCTTCTCCCTCCTCGAGTCGCCCTCCTTCTCCCTCCTGCTCATATGCAACTTTTTGATTTAGTTTATATAATTTAGTTGACTTAGTAGGCTAGTTGATTTAGTTGACTTAGAACATTTTGATTTAGTTGATTTAGTAGGCTAGTTGATTTAGTTGCCTTAGAATATTTTGATTTAGTTGACTTAGTAGGTTAGTTGATTTAGTTGACTTAGAACATTTTGATTTAGTTGATTTAGTAGGCTAATTCATTTAGTTAATTTAGTTGACTTAGAACATTTTGATTTAGTTGATTTAGTAGGCTAGTTGATTTAGTTGCCTTAGAATATTTTGATTTAGTTGACTTAGTAGGTTAGTTGATTTAGTTGACTTAGAACATTTTGATTTAGTTGATTTAGTAGGCTAATTCATTTAGTTAATTTAGTTGACTTAGAACATTTTGATTTAGTTGATTTAGTAGGCTAGTTCATTTAGTTAATTTAGTTGACTTAGAACATTTTGATTTAGTTGATTTAGTAGGCTAGTTGATTTAGTTGCCTTAGAATATTTTGATTTAGTTGACTTAGTAGGTTAGTTGATTTAGTTGACTTAGAACATTTTGATTTAGTTGATTTAGTAGGCTAGTTGATTTAGTTGCCTTAGAATATTTTGATTTAGTTGACTTAGTAGGTTAGTTGATTTAGTTGACTTAGAACATTTTGATTTAGTTGATTTAGTAGGCTAATTCATTTAGTTAATTTAGTTGACTTAGAACATTTTGATTTAGTTGATTTAGTAGGCTAGTTGATTTAGTTGCCTTAGAATATTTTGATTTAGTTGACTTAGTAGGTTAGTTGATTTAGTTGACTTAGAACATTTTGATTTAGTTGATTTAGTAGGCTAATTCATTTAGTTGACTTAGGAACATTTTGATTTAGTTGATTTAGTAATCCTTTGCTCATATTGCTTTAGGAAGAATGGCGCCACCACCACCACCACTATGTCAACTGTGCAAGTCAAGATGCGCCAGCAGCCTTGCAACTGGCAAGCTGTTCGGCATCTACTTCCGGCCGAGTTTTCATCATGCGGCGGTAAGAAATTAGATGAAATGTAATAACTATTTTATATTTAGTGTTGGCATTACTGCATTGTGTCATTTTGCTTAGTTTAAACAGATTGCCCCATGCAATGTGACGTTGAAATTCAACAAGCTGACAGGAGACACTGTGACATTTGAGGCTCCCGGGGGGCCGTACACTTTGGAGGTCGAGAAAAGACGCAATATGTCGCAGATTGGAAGATGGATGGGCCCGTTTCGTCGCTCGCATGCATCTTACTGGTGGTGAGTTGATCAGCTTCAACTTCCGAGCAGAAAGACCCAAGCTAGCTGTCATTTATCTCAACCTGGTGGAAGATGATGAAGATGACGAAGATGATGAAGATGATGAAGATAATGAGGACCCACTCGATGAAGATGATGAGGACCCACTTCATGAAGCCATCGTAGCTCAAAGAACAAGGCTGAGTGAGGAGGAGGTGTCCAACCTGTGGGACATAATTCCGCCACGTGCTGACTTTGTCGTGGTGCCATTCGTGACCCGCTTGACAAATACCATGGTTGATCGACATGATATGGTATGTTATACTTACAAATGCAAATTAATAGTGTGAATTACTTAGTGTACAGTCCAATGATATGGTATATGTTGTGTGGAATCTAGTCGATGATATATATGTTTTAGTGTAGAGTTCGATCACATGCTTATTAATTGATATGTTTTTCTTATTTAGAAATTGGCAAAGAGCATATCTGTGAGTTATGGTATCGAGCCTGATGAAGAAGGCTCAGCTGTACTACGCCTTACTGCAAGGGGCTCCGTCACAACCTGTACTTACCGCGTGGACACGGACGGTCGCACACACTTAAGCTCGGTTGGGTGGAAGAAATTCCTCAATGGCAAGAATCTTCGTGTTGGACAGGCCATCCTAATTACTATCAGGAACACCAACCGCCCAGGCTTGAGGATGATGATTGTCTTCAATATCATCTAGAACTACATATGTGTGTGTGGCTATATCATCTAGAACTACATATGTGTGTGTGGCTATATCATCTAGAACTACATATGATGATGGCCGTTGATATGACCATGTACTGCTTGAGGATGCATGTTGGCTATGCATGAAATTGTTATCTTAGTACTCCCTTCGTTCCAAATTACTCGTCGTGGTTTGATCCAAAACCACGACGAGTAATTTGGAACGAAGGGAGTACTACCGTACGTAGTAATGGTTTATGAATTTGATGAAAGATAGTACCTAGTTTCTAGCATCTGAAAGGAGAACTGAAAGGGAAAATGATGAAAGATATAGCAGTAGCGTGGGATGAAGAAATCGCTACAGCTAGTTAATAGTAGCGCGTTCCTAAAAAGCGCTGCTGATATCGTTCAACAGTAGTAGCGCTGGTTGGGGCCGCGCTACTACTATGAGTTAGCTATAGCGCCTTATTAGTAGCGCGGCCACCCGCGCTGCTGCTATCCTGAAAACCCGCGCTGCTGCTAGCCTTTTCCCTAGTAGTGCATGGTGCACATTTCATATGTTTACGCCTAACTAGAAACCTCATAATACAAACTGTTGGTTGGTGGTTTCATACTTTCATGTGCATAATACAAATATGTTCTTTAAAATGCAAAAAATATATTTCTTGCATTAATTGAAAAAGGCTAAGATCTTTCTTGTCCTGCAGGAAATCTTATGGAGTTTGTTCCTCAATTAACTTGCATGGACCTTCAATCGTTCATCATAAACCTACCACCTCCTGAGCCTGAATGGAAAATGTCTCAGTGCAAGTGTGTGCAGTACCAAGAAGTTCTACCATGGGTCTACGTCAAGTTCATATTTTGTGTTCAGTAAAAAAATCTTAGTGCGAGTGTGTGCAGTACCTAGAAGTTCTACTACAGGTCTACGCCAAGTTCAATGACATTGCCGCCGGCAAAATGTTCACACAATGTGGGTGACTATGTCGTGTGTTCAAAGCAATTTGTTTCAGCAAGGTCGAAGTTTATCATGTGTTCTTGGGTCGAAGTTCACATAAAGAAATGGCAGAAGGTCGATTGTGAATGTGATCCCACCTTGTAACATATGCTCATACGCATGCGGTGATTCAGAAATGCTGCCGAGGACAGAGAGTGGAGACACCAAGGAGCCACTACGTGAGCTAGTTACATCATGATTTTTACCATGTTTCCAACCTGCATGCGTTACATTGCTTAGCTGTCAGCAGCCACATGTTTACGTGGTTGACATCAACAAAAACTTCAGTTTTTTGTGGATGTTCTATATTAACATGTTTTATTTGGATGTTCTAGACTAACTACCAATGTTACGTCATTGCTGCTCAATTTCTAGTCTGTGTACACATGGCAAGCACACTAGTAGCACCACACACACATTTCTCCTTGTCCACGTGTGGGATTTTTTCCTCAAAAAAAACAGAGAAGGAAAAACGCTACTGCACCTCAGTTTGAGATAAATAGAACGAATTTAGTCCATAGTATGTCGCCACCCATTTCTTTTATAAGATCGTCGTGTGTGTGTGTGTGCGTTCGATGTGCTCGTGCTATGGGTATGTCTTTTCCTTTATTTTTTGAATAAACTGGAAGTTCATACATACAAAAAATCGAAGTCCAAATATCTTCGGTATATGTTCTGAAAAAGCTCAACAGTTATTTCACCGTTTCTAAAAAACAAAATAAAAAAATAAGAAGGTCGAATTTTGAAAAATACAGTAGTTCAACATTTTTATAATTAAAAAACTCTAGACGTTCATATTTAATACAAAACTAGGATATTCCTGTTACTAAAATAAATAAACTAAGAAGTCCAAATTATAAAAATAGAGAAGTTTGATATTTATAAGTTCAAGTCCAAAAATGTAAACAAAATAATAACTATGGAGTTTCATGGAAAAACATTAATAGCACGCGAAGTTCAGGTTCCAAAAAATTTGAAGTTCAAGTGTACCATGTATAGAAGAAAAATGAGCAAGTGAAAAAAAGGGACCGCCTAGGCCATTTCACTGAGAAGCAAAAAATGCATAAAATGTCGCGACAAAATTCTATAAGAAGTTCAAATTTAAAAACCAAAGCAGGTCAACGTTTAAGAATGAAGATTTTAATATCTAAAAGATAAATTTGGAAGTTCAAAAAAATTGAGCAAGAAGTTAAAAAAAGTAGTTCAAAAATCTTTATAACAGATTTTACCCGTTTGTAAAAAAATCAAAGAAGTTTAAATTAAAAAGAGGAGCAATTCAAAAAGATTATATAAAAACTGATTTTCCCCATTCTATAAAAACTAGAAGTTCAAATTAAAATAACAACGTTGTATCATTGTTTATATATAAAAAACATTTCCCCTGTTACTAACCAATAAAACTAAGAAGCTCAAATTTAAAAATGGTGAAGTTCAATGTCTATAAAACATTCAGATTTTTCACATTATTAAAAAAACAAGAAGTTCGAAATTTTAAAACAAAGAGGTTAAAAAAACTCGAGTTTCCTCGTTACTAAAGAATAAAACTAAGAAGTTCAAATTAAAATAACAGAGAAGTTCAAATTTGATAAAAATCTCAAATTCTCGTGCTAAAGAATAACTAATAATTTCAAATTAAAATAATAAAACAACAAAAAAAGTTTTAAAAAGGTTTTCCCCGTTTTTTAAAAATTTGGATTTTCCCCGATACTAAAGATTAAACCAAGAAGTTCAATTTTTAAAGAACTGAGTAATTCAATGTACATTAAAAACTCAATTTTTCTCGTTACTCAAGAATAAAACCAAGAAGTTCAATTTAAAAACGTGGAGAAGTTTGATATTTAATTAAAAACTTGAATTTTTTTTGGTTACTAAAGAATAAAACAAATAAGTTCAATTCAAAAAACGAAGAAGTTTGATGTTTCTAAAAAAATTACAATTTTCACATTTCTAAAAATACATAAAATAAATTCAGATACAAAACTTAGATCGGTTCGATATAGAAGTTCGATGATTATAGAAAACTCAGATTTTCTTCGTTATTAAAGAATGGAAACAAGAAGTTCAAAAATAAAAAAACCAAGAAGTTCAACTTTTAAAAATTGAAAACTTCAAAATTTCATAAAAAAGGATTAAGAAATAAAACCAGGAAGTCCATATTAAAAAGATGGAGAAGTTCGATGATTATAAAAAACTCAGATTTTCCTCGTTATTAAAGAATGGAAACAAGAAGTTCAAAAATAAAATCATAAGAAGTTCAACATTTAAAATAGAGTGCTTCAAAATTCTTAAAAAAAGATTAAGAAAATCAGATTAAAAGTTCATAAAAAAGTTCAATTATTTTCACGTAACCGAGAGAAGATGAGGTTGATAACTGCGAGAAGTTCATGTACTACATGGTGTGTATTTTGTATTAAAAAATAATAATAAAGCAAAGGCTAAAAGTTTTGTTGTTATAAGTTCAAGTGGAAGGAGCGGTTTTGCAGCTGCTTTCCAACGCCATATTATATGCCTCACTCCGATAAACGATTTAGAAATGCAATCGCAAACACGATTCACGTTTTTTATGCGAAGAAAAAACGGTTTTCAAAACTGCTCTTAAACTGCTTATATTTTGCCAAAAATTTAAGTTGGATCATCATATTGGTGTCCATAGCTTTCCAACGGTATATCGCTAGCCTCATTTGGGCAATGTTGGCGGAAGTTCAACCTAGTTCACAGGGAAGTTCAACGTACTACTAGCGGGGCAGGTCAGGTTGTGATCAGAATATTATTTTGATCCCGTGATCAG
>NC_041393.1:775176954-775204864 GCF_002162155.2 Triticum dicoccoides
ATCACTAGCTAATGCAAATCGAATATTATCGAAGAATCTAGTTCACTTGTGGTTCCCAAGGCGTGTGGACACCCAAAGAGAATGAACCATCACAGGATCAGAGCTCAGGTGAGATCCATGAAGAACCTGCTAGGTATTGGAGTACCTAACGTCCAACACAGACATGTATCGACGGACGTGCTCGTCCTTCTCCCTGACACGACGCCGTACCACCTCCAGCCGGGCCGGCTGCCTCCGCACTGAAAGTGGCCCACGCGAACGCCACAAAAGAAGCTCTGTGTCGACGACGGGAGCCTGGTTCCTCACCAAGTTGCGCGCCTCAGAAGATAGCACCTCCCAGTGCCAGCCCGGTGGAGCCCAGTCCCGGACATGGCGCCTCTGAAGCAGGTCATCTCAACTGATGAGACGATGAGGATGAGGGTCAGGCATCATCGACAAACTTTTTTCAAATATATACAACATTAAGATATTAACATGTTTTCGATCAATATTAAAATGTTAATAATACATGGTCCACTTTTTTCCATGCAACTTCTTTCTATGCAACTTTTTTCTATAAGTATAAAAAACTAAAGAACAGAAAATCTATGCAAATTCCAACGTTCATCTACATATACATATATACATACATTGTATAAAAAACTAGTGAAAAAAACTAAAACATACATACATGTAGTGAAAAAAAAATATATAAAACATCAAAACATACATACATATATACAAACATTGTGTCCTAATTAATAATAATTTAAAAGATGCATAGTGAAAAAAAATTAATATCGCCAGGGGAGGCGGCGCGAGCTCACAGTTTCTCTTTGCATCGGCAATGGCCCAACGAAGATCATCAGCGGACTCATCTGATGCCTCTTCTTTAGCTTCTTCCTCCATTGCCGGCTCAGCTTCTTCCCCCATTGTAGTACCATCGTATTCAGGGAAACCATGGCAAGGATAGATGTCATCATGCTCTTCTTCTTCACTCTCTTCCATTAGAACCCCTTTTTCTCCGTGCTTGGTCCAACATGTATAGCTGGACATGAAACCGGACGTAAGCAGGTGGATCTCAATGGTTCTTGAGTTAGAGTAATTTTGATCATTCTTACACACAGCACATGGACAATACATAAAATTATTTGGCCTCTTGTTTGCCTCACTAGCAAGCAGAAAAGTATGCACAACTTAATGAACTTGGGAGAGCATCGGTCATTGTATATCCATTGCCGGCTCATATTCATTACACAACACCGAAAAGACCAAATTAATGCAAGTTCATACATAAAGGTCACACACACTTATTCTCATAAAACAACATACAAACTCTCTAGCTAAAGCATTTAAAATGCGACAACAAATGCGATCAAGATCGCAACTTAGGTAACAATTGATCCAACAACATAGTGATACCAAGCCTCTCGATTAACGACATATTTTTTAATCTTTCTAATCTTCAAGCGCATTTCATCCATCTTGATTTGGTGATCATAGACGACATCAGCAACATGCAACTCCAGTTTGATCTTCTCTTCTTCAATCTTTTCAACAAAAAAAATCAAATACTTGTTTTCTTTTTTAACAAAATTTAACTTCTCGACAAGAGGGTCGGTTGTAATTTCTGGTTCACATACCTCCTAGATAATAATATCTATGTCAACGTGATGGGCATAATTATCATAAACACGTAATGCAACAAAAAGTTATAAAAGATAATGTACCACATCCAAATCATAAACCGGACGAGGGCCGACGGGACGGATATCAAAACCATGCTACTATGTATAACAAACAAAGTACGAGTAAGAAAATTATAGAAGTAACTATCTAAATCACACAAACCGGACGAGGTCATCTGGAAGGTGGCCCTAGATTACAACGTGCTCCACCCAGCCCACCACGTGAGCCTTGTTTTGTGGCTAGGCCACCACATGTAGCTGCCTTGGAGGCTCCTAGTGCAAAACTTACTGCGGGGTACGAGGTGCCCTTACTCTGTGCAAGGGATCCAGCTTTCGTGCCTCCGGCCACTGCTTTCGGCCTACTCAGCGGTACATCACTTCCAATGCTATTTTTGCGGCCACCTATGGGCCCCTGAACATCACAAAGACTACTTCATGGTCGAGCGCATGCGGAAATTGATGCATCCGCTCCTTCGAAAATAGGACTTATGCCCGTAACATCGATGAAGGTTCAGAATCACCCCCCACAGCCGTATCATCGACACGAGTTTCCGAACCAAAATCTTAAGAGTTAACTTTTTCTCCACCGACCGCGACAATTTCTTTAGCCGGCGCTTGATGAACTAGATCCTCGTCCACGAGTTCATACATCAACATCATGTCACCTTCATATCCTAACTGGGCCATGAGCGCCTTCTCCTTCGGGGGATTCTTGCACTCTGACTTGAAGTGCCCGAGTAGATTACAGTCGTAGTAACGGATCTTCCTCTTGTCGGTGTATGCGTTGTGTATGCGCATCATAGCTCCACAACCTCTCTTTCAAGATTTTTGAACCCCTTGGATGGCTTGCCCTAAGAAAGTAAATACAACACAATCAAGGATTGAATAATCCCACAATCATGATTTAGTTTAGTTTGAGTATTGGACGTTATGTAGTCTATACCTTGCATGAGCATACAAATTCAATGTATGTAGTATCACCAGCAATGTTTCTGGCTTGTCTGAATTCTTATACCAAACCATTTATTCAACACGTACATGTTATAAAACTAGAAGGAACCCGTTTCATCATATAGCACATCACCTAGAAATAGGTTCATAATTTTTGCATCACAATATTCTGGTGGAATAGTAATCAATCCAGTTTCGGAGTCATCACTAATTTACAACTTTGCTAAAACAAAACCAAGTAATTTTTCCACTACATAGGGAAGATGGGTATAATAGTAACAACAATCACCTGCCACTTGTAATCTTACCTTGATTATTCGTGCCACCTGCAACATCTCCTTGAGAAGGAGTAGCCTTAGGTTGTGTCCTGGTCTGGTGTATCATTGTGAAATGGTGTATGTGGGAACGAGGGGTTTGATTTGAACACCCATACGTAAGGTAGCAGACTCCAGTAGCCATTATGAGTTACTAATCAGATTGTTAACTCATAGTTATTAGCGTGATTCAATGCCTAATTCTAGGATTCAGCGATTTGTTCATTCACATTATGTAATATATATACAACTAGGAGTGGTACAGCGTACAAGGCAGTGCACACGCACATCCTCGACTTCCATTTCAAGAAGGATTCCAGAGTGCTTCTTGATTGCAAGACACCTAGCCAAAGAAACCTCCCTAATTCTATATTAACATGATGACTGATGTGATCTTTTGCCTTCCATTTTTCTTGAAAGAATTGATGTCAGCACTCTGACCACTACTGATGGTGCGGATACTGGTTATTTGCAATTACAACAATTATACGATGGTAGTTTTTCTATTCGATTTCAAAATTTAAACAAATGTGGAAATCATGCGGAAAAACCTTGTGTATCTCGCGGTTTTAGAATTGACATTGGCAGGGGTTACTCGTGAAGAATAACATAAAATAATAGTAAATCTGGCAGTCGCCAGTCGCATGGATCCGTCAACCCCACCCCAGAGTCGTTGCTACCTTGTGAGCCTGCAATGATCTCCATGGCGCCATCCAGCTGACCCTTGTCGACGTGCAGTCAGCATTACCCAAATCGGATCATGCCATCCACAAAACATAATGACTTGTCGGTGTGACTTAGTGGCTTATGTAAACCCAGTAATGTGAATTTATGTAGCGTATGTAAATTTTTAATTGATGTGATCAAACAATAAGTATAAATGTGAGATATGATATGCTAGGATGGATGGGTATTAGAGGATACGGTTTTGTGTATGTATGAAACTAAAGGTAATATTGAGCTTTTGATTTTATGGGAGTATGGGATACCAAAATGAGTTGTAGTAAAAATGGAAAATGAATGCAAAATTATTGTCTAATTTGTATAAAGCATATCATGTATGACATTTATTTGCCAAGGCCAATAAGTACAATAACAAGACACATCCGTGGGAATCGAGGCCGACGACATGATTCCCAAGGGAAGTATGAAGGGATTAAGCATTTATTCGATTTTTTTGGCATAAAGTAACACTATAACTGAAGCAATCTATCGTATTTATTACATAGAATGTTCAATACTTTGTCCCACTATGACATGAAGTTTGCTATAATTAAGTAAAATATGGAATAAAGGTAAGATAGTCTCCATTTCTTCAAGAAGACTCTATCGTCGTATTCCTCACAAGTTGTTTGACGAAACCTGGAAGTGTCGCCACATTTATCTCAGATGCTAAGAATATCCATTAGAATATTGGGCCTAATCTTAATCATGAAAGCCTGTGTTGAGGATGGGAAGTAAGTAATGCAACACGAGGCTGGGAGTTACTAGAGTCAAGGATGTCAAAAAAATGGATAGCTTACTGGATTGATCTCTTTTCCGACATCTGTCCCATTCCAATTCTTCATGAACTCGAAAGTATAAACACCACTCTCAACCATGCATAATTAGATGTAATTTTTATATAGTTAAAATAATAAAATGTTGAATTTTCAGGACACATAAGGTCAGCGAGCAGCAACCCTTAGTCAACTAGATTTTTAGGCACAACGGGTTCCTTAAAGGCCCATTTAGTTACATCTTCTTTGCAGTTACTGAAGAATAGTGTCAAGCATTGTTGCATGTCAGAAGCCAACATTGGTACAATCCAAGTATGTCTACGACATGACCTAACATCGACACTCTCTTCACACATACTAGAGTAAAGAATATGAATCACACTCTGCCATAAGTTGAATGTATATCAAGAACAATGTTTATTATCACATAGTGAAACATGAATCTGAAGTGACCATATACCCGGCAGTTAGACAAAGCACACATTTGTAAATTAGAAAAAAATGTACTTATATCTGATAAAATTTATGTTTTCACACTTTGAGACGTCGTACTGTATGCGCGAACCACTGAACAGGTGTCAGAATAATTCTGGGTTCCAAGAATCTCCACCAGCAATTGCATGGACCTACAAAGATATTCCATAAATAACAATTGTAAACCCGACATATATTTATATTTATTACCCAAACTGTTATCTTGGAAGATGTTAGTAGGTTCATGCAATTGCTGGTGGACATTGTTGCAACCCGACGTTATTTCGACACGAGTTCACTGGTCCACACCTCAAGAACGACATCTCAAATTGTGAAAACGTAAGTATTATTCAGATACAAGTACAAATTTTCGTAATCTTGAAATATGTGATTTATCTATTGGCCGGGTATATGGTCACTGCACATTCATGTATCCCCATGTGATATTAAACATTGGTCTTGCTATACATTCAACTTATGGCGGAGTGTGATTTACATCCTTGACTACAGTAAGTTTAAACAGAGTGGGGATGTTAGGCCATACAGTAGACATACTTGGATTTGTACCAATGTTGGGTTCTGACATGCAACAATGCTTTGCACTATTCTTCTGTAACTGGCAAGAAGATATAACGAAAGGGCCTATAAGGAACTTGTTGTGCCTACATACCAATTTGACTAAGTGTTTCCACTTGATACCCTGATGTGTCATGACAATTCAGGATTTTTTATCGTTTCAATTGTATACCGTTTACATATAATTATGCAGGGTTGAGATTGGTCTTTTTACTTTGGATTTCATGAAGAATTGGAATTGGACAGTGATCGCCAAAGGGTTGAATCCAGTTACCATCAAATATTTTTCTGACATCCTTGAATCTATTAACTCTTATCCTCGTGTTGCATTACTTATTTCCTATCCTCAACACGGGCTTGCATGGACAAGATGAGGACCAACATTCTAATGGACATTCTTGCCATTAAAGACAATTGTATACGAGGACGAAGTCATCATGAAGAAATGAAGACTGTCTTACCTTTATTCCATATTTTACATAATTATATCCAACTTGCTGTCATTTTTGGACAAAGTATTGAACATTCTGTGTCATAAATACGATTGTTTGCTTCAGTTATAGCGTCACTTTATGAAACAAAAAATGTTGACTAATTGCTGATCAATCCGTTCATACGGTCCCTTGGGTATCATATTGTCGCCCCCCAATTCTCACAGTTGTGTCTTGTTGTTCTTGTTCAAACAAGATGCTTTATGAAAATTAGACAATAATTTGCCTTCCTTTTCCATTTTTACTATAACTCATTTGTATATCCCACACTCCAATAAAATTTGAAGCTCAATATTACCTTGAGTTTCAATAATACATGAAACCTTCTTCTCTAATACATGTCCATCGTAGCACATCATACCTCACATTTATAATTATTGTTTGATCACATCAATCTAAAATTTTATATATGCCACAACTAGAATTTTCTAAATTCAAATTACTGGGTTTACATAAGCAGCTACATCACACCTACAAGTCACTACGTTTGGCGGATAGCGTGCTGTGATTTGGGTAATGCCTATTCACCAATATTTATTTGGGTAATGCGGATAGATGGTGCCAAGGAGACCATGGCAGGCTCACAGGGTAGCAACGGCTCTAATGTGACCGCCGAATGCCATATTCGCCAATATTTGACCTTATTCTTCATTAGTATCTCATACCAACATCAGTTCTAAAACCGGGAGATACAAGTTTATTTCCGCAGAATTTTGTCATTTGTCAAACTACCATCATACATTTATTTTCATTGCAAATAACCGATATCCACACTGTCTATTGTGGTCATAGTATTCAGATCAATTGTTTAAAGAAAAAAAATGGAAGCCAAGGGATCACATGAGGCATCATTTTTATTATAGAATCAGGGACGATTCCTTAACTAGATGTCACACAATTAAAAAGCAATCTGCAATCCTTCGTAAAATCGATGTTGAGGATGTGCATGTGCACTGCCTTGCATGCAGTACCACTCCTAGTTGTATTACATAATATGAATGCCACAAATCCCTAATTCCTATTAATTAGGCATTCAATCACACTAATGACTATGAGTTAATAACACAAATCAGTAACTGATCATGGCTAGTGGAGTCTCCTACCTTAGGTATTGGTATTTAAATCAAACTCATCCTTCCTCCCACATACACCATCTCACAGATACACCAGACAAAAACACAACCTAATGGCTACTCGTTCTGAATGATATCGCTGGTGGCACGGAAGGAAGTCTCTTCATTGGATTGTTCTAATCAAGGCAATAATAGAAGTGCCAGGTGATTGTTGTTACTAGCAAAATTGTAGTGAGTATTGACTCATTCTATATTTTATAATTTGTGATGACACCGGAACTACGTTGGTTACTATTCCACTGGAATATTGCAATGCAATAATTATGGATCCTTTTTTAGGTCAGGTGTTCAATAATGAAACAGATGCCTTCCAGTTTTATAACATGTATGCGTTGAAAAAAGGTTTTGGCATAAGAGTTCGTAAACAAGTCAAAAATGTTGCTGATGGTACTACATCTTCTATATCTAAATAGCTAGCCCCCACTAACTATTTCTCTCAACCTGCAAGCATGCCACATCATCCCACAACATGCATGAGAAAATGCCCACCCCCACTATCATATTTCTCTACATGCAAGCATGCCACTTCATCATTAAACATGCATGAAAAAAAAGACTCATCTCAACATCCAAACATACATAAGAAATTTCATTCTATTATGCTATTTATAATTAATAAAAAAATTACAACTATATAGTAATCAAACATAATAAATTATATGTATTTTCAGTTTGAGCTTTTTATATTATTACTTCAAATATTCGCTTATCATGCAACGAATCACACTGAAATATTGCAAAATATCCCCGCAACAACGTGCGGGGTATCATCTAGTACATTGAATTTGTATGCTCATGTTAGGTATATACTAATTAACGTTTAATACTCATACTAAGCGAAATCATGATTGTGGGATCATTCAATCCTTATATTGTGTTCACTTCCTTTCTCAGGGCAAGCCATCTAAGGGGATTCAAAAAACTGTAAAGATAGATTGCAGAGCTATGATGCACATACACAAACATGAAGAAGATAAGTGAATCGTCACAGAACTCAGGCAAGACGACAATCACCCCCTTAGAACCAGCATACAAAATCGGTGAAGGCACCGGATGCATTATAAAAGATATGATGGAAACTATACCCAAAGTCTGCAAGACCATCCTTCCTTCTCTGAATGAAACTATACCCAAGGTCTAAGAAATCGAAAAGGTGTGATGGCACCCGGGAGTCCCGGCACCCCATTATCAGCCCCGTCCAGTAGTGCTGAGATTCGTGCTGAGGTCTGACTAGGATCAGACCATTTACAGCAAGAGCCTGCTTTGTCAGATCATTTCCCTCGTCTAATTGCGTTGGACTGGTCAGTGGCTATAAGCGATAGGCACCTAGTATCTGTGACTAGCCTGTACCCGACAGGTATGACGGGAGGTCACTGTTTTTGCCATGTGACCGGCCATGCCTTCGTACAAGTGTGGTTAATGAGGCAGGGGTATGCACTGCAATTTAATTTTGCTACAGACGGAGCCAGAGTCGTAATGCATTAAAGAAGTGTTGTCAAATCAATCCATGTCAGCTGTACGGCCTAAGAACGGTGGGAAAAAGGCATTCCTGGCAGTGGTAAGATGAGTCTGTTTAATGCCATTGGCCCATTGCTAGCTATGAGTCTACCGTGAAAGTGGTCAGACAAAGTTCCAATTGTAAGAGTTACACCCTCCTAATCGTGCAGTCAACCCCGCTATGTCGATCGACAAGACAAATCAATCGGCCCGACCGGGAAGTGACAGGTGCATTGGAATCCGCTACAGTGCCTACGAGGCCCAGCTGTTACTTGTTACTGTTTCAGTAAGTCTGCTAAACAAAAAAGTTGCTGTGTGTTGACTGTAACTCTCCACCTCCCTCTCGCATGCATGCACTAACCCATGCACGTAGCCCACTCCGCGCACTACGCGCCTGTTGTAACTACGCCTCCATGCGCCGTGATGTAATCCCAGGCTATTTAGCCTCGAGCAATAAAGCAGTGACACCACAAGGTGCATCGCTTTCCTCCCTCCTCTCGTCTTCATGGTATCAGACGCTGGCCTCGTCTAGCGCATGTACACCGCCTTCCGCTGCCGAAACCTCTCCTACGGCGCCATGGCCTCGCCGCCTCCGCCGCCACCCCCACCCCCTCCTCCTTCCTCTCGCCGTGGCCTCCATGGTGCTTTCACCGCAGCCGCCGCTGCCTCCTCCAACCACACCGATCTCCTCTCTCCTTCAGCCCTCGCTGCTGCCTCACGCGGTGGTGGAACCATCATCCGCACCGCTGAGCCTCCCGTCACGGCGATCTCGACGCCTCCGCCGTCCCCACTTGCGGCCATCTACATCAACCAGCACGTCCCGGTCGTGCTCAGCCTCAACCCGCCCAACTTCTCCCAGTGGCGGACGCTGTTCGAAGTCACCCTTCGCAAGACGGGCGCGCTCCATCACATCGCTGCTCCGCCGCTGCCCGATGACCCGGCGTGGGCACAGGACGATGCCCACGTGATCTCTTGGCTCTACAACCGCATTAGCCCGGAGATCTTCGGGCTTGTTCATCAGCGCAACGCCACCGCCGCTGAGCTCCGGGCGGCCATCAACTCCATCTTCCTGGAGAACCGCGAGCACCAGGCGGTCTTCCTCGCCACTGACTTCCGTCGCATCGAGCAAGGCGCAGGCTCGGTGCTCTCCTACTTTGCGCGTCTCAAGGACTGCGCCGACCGCCTTTCTGACCTCGGTGAGCCCGTCACTGATCGTGAGCAAGTTCTCAATATGTTTCGAGGGCTGCATCCGCACCTCCGCTATGCCGTTCCGATCCTCACGATGCAGACGCCGTTCCCGACGTTCCTTCGCTGCCGCGCCTTCCTGCTACTCGAGGAGAGCCGCCAAGTGCCCGAGACCTCGCACGAGACGGCGTTCTACGCTGCGCGCGCCCCCCAGCTCCAACACCGGCGGGGGCTCGTCTGGTGGATCCAACAACCGCCACCCCAGCGGCAACGACGGCCGCAACAAGGGCAAGGCCAAGGTCACCGATGGGGGCGGCTCGAGCAGCTCTACTCCGCGCCCCCCAGGCCCTCCTACTTCCACGCCATGGACCGGCATGGTTCACGCCTGGCCTATGCCGTGGCGGCCCCACGCCCCGGGCGCCGGCGTGCTCGGACCCCGACCCGGCGCGCACGCACCGTTCGCTTGGTACGCCAACCACTATGGTGGCTCTCTGCCGACCCCGCCTGGTGCGCCGCCCGCACCCTGGACGCCTGGCGCCACACCACCTCACCCGATGTATGGCGTGCCCTCGCCTGGCGCCTCCTCCACGCCGCCTGCATGGGACCAGAGCGTGCTCATCCACGCGCTGAATGGGCTCGGTCTGCAACAGCAACAGGGCTCTTCCGGCGGAGAATGGTACCTGGACACCGGCACCTCCGCGCACATGGCGTCCTCGTCAGGTATGCTCACCACATCCCAGCCGTATAGCTCCTCTTGCATTACTGTTGGCAATGGCAACTCGTTCGCGGTCACGCACTCGGGCACTACTCACATCCCCACCTCTGCTACACCGATCACCCTCACCGACGTACTCGTCTCTCCTCACCTAATCAAGAATCTCATTTCTGTTAAGAAACTTGCCCGTGACAACCCCCTTAATGTTGAGTTTGACGATGTCGGTTTCTCTGTCAAGGATCGAAGGACGAAGCGGGTGATCCTCCGGTGTAACTCTGACGACGACCTCTACCCAGTCACGCAGCCCGCCCATCACCATGCTCTCTCCGTCACCTGTTGGGGAACGTAGTAATTTCAAAAATTTCCTACGCACACGCAAGATCATGGTGATGCATAGCAACGAGAGGGGAGAGTGTTGTCTACGTACCCTCGTAGACCGAAGCGGAAGCATTGACGCAACGTAGAGGAAGTAGTCGTACGTCTTCCCGGTCCAACCGATCCAAGCACCGTTACTCCGGCACCTCCGAGTTCTTGACACACGTACAGCTCGATGACGCACCCCGGGCTCCGATCCAGCAAAGCTTCGGGGAGGAGTTCCGTCAGCACGACGGCGTGGTGATGATCTTGATGTTCAACTGTCGCAGGGCTTCACCTAAGCACCGCTACAATATGACCGAGGTGTAATATCATGGAGGGGGGCACCGCACACGGCTAAGGAACGATCACGAAGATCAACTTGTGTGTCTATGGGGTGCCCCTACCCCCGTATATAAAGGAGGAGAGGAGGAGGGGGCCGGCCAAGAGGGGAGGCGCGCCCTAGGAGGGGCAAACCTACTCCAAGTAGGTTTGCCCCCCCCCTTTCCTATTAGGAGTAGGAGAGGGAAGGAAGAGAGGGGAGGGAAGAAGGAAAGGGGAGGCCGGCCCCCTCCCAATTCGGATTGGGCTTGGGGGGGGGGCGCCCCCTCCTTTGCTCCTTCTTCCTCCCTTCCACTAAGGCCCAATAAGGCCCATATACTTACCGGGGGGTTCCGGTAACCTCCCGGAACTCCGGTATAATCCCAATCTCATTCGGAACCTTTCCGGTGTCCAAATATATCCGTCCAATATATCAATCTTTATGTCTCGACCATTTCGAGACTCCTTGTCATGTCCCCGATCTCATCCGGGACTCCGAACTCCTTCGGTACATCAAAACTCATAAACTCATAATAAAACTGTCATCGAACTTTAAGCGCGCGGACCCTACGGTTCGAGAACGATGTAGACATGACCGAGACACGTCTTCGGTCAATAACCAATAGCGGGACCTGGATGCCCATATTGGTTCCTACATATTCTACGAAGATCTTTATCGGTCAGACCGCATAACAACATACGTTGTTCCCTTTGTCATCGGTATGTTACTTGCCCGAGATTCGATCGTCGGTATCCAATACCTAGTTCAATCTCGTTACCGGCAAGTCTCTTTACTCGTTCCGTAATACATCATCTCGCAACTAACTCATTAGTTGCAATGCTTGCAAGGCTTAAGTGATGTGCATTACCGAGAGGGCCCAGAGATACCTCTCCGACATTCGGAGTGACAAATCCTAATCTCGAAATACGCCAACTCAACAAGCACCTTTGGAGACACCTGTAGAGCACCTTTATAATCACCCAGTTACATTGTGACGTTTGGTAGCACACAAAGTGTTCCTCCGGTAAACGGGAGTTGCATAATCTCATAGTCATAGGAACATGATAAGTCATGAAGGAAGCAATAGCAACATACTAAACGATTGGGTGCTAATCTAACGGAATGGGTCATGTCAATCAGATCATTCAACTAATGATGTGATCTTGTTAATCAAATAACAACTCCTTGTTCATGGTTAGGAAACATAACCATCTTTGATTAACAAGCTAGTCAAGTAGAGGCATACTAGTGACACTCTGTTTGTCTATATATTCACACATGTATTATGTTTCCGGTTAATACAATTCTAGCATGAATAATAAACATTTATCATGATATAAGGAAATAAATAATAACTTTATTATTGCCTCTAGGGCATATTTCCTTCAGTCTCCCACTTGCACTAGAGTCAATAATCTAGTTCACATCACCATGTGATTTAACACCAATATTCATATCTGTATATGATTAACACCCATAGTTCACATCGTCATGTGACCAACACCCAAAGGGTTTACTAGATTCAGTAATCTAGTTCACATCGCCTTGTGATTAACACCCAAAGAGCACTAAGGTGTGATCATGTTTTGCTTGTGAGAGAATCTTAGTCAACGGGTCTTTCACATTCAGATCCGTTATGTATTTTGCAATTTTCTTTGTCTACAATGCTCTGCACGGAGCTACTCTAGCTATTTGCTCCCACTTTCAATATGTATCCAGATTAAGACTTAGAGTCATCTGGATCAGTGCCAAAACTTGTATCGACGTAACCCTTTACGACGAACCTTTTGTCACCTCCATAATTGAGAAACATATCCTTATTCCACTAAGTGTACTATTGTAGATCTACTCCTTTTGACCGCTGTCCAGTGATCTACTCCTAGATCACTATTGTACTCCCTTGCCAAACTCAGTGTAGGTTATACAATAGATCTGGTACACAGCATGGCATACTTTATAGAACCTATGGCCAAGGCATAGGGAATGACTTTCATTCTCTTTCTATCTTCTGCCGTGGTCGGGTTTTGAGTCTTACTCAATTTCACACCTTGTAACACAGGCAAGAACTCTTTCTTTGACTGTTCCATTTTGAACTACTTCAAAATCTTGTCAAGGTATGTACTCATTGAAAAAACTTATCAAGCGTTTTGATCTATCTCTATAGATCTTGATGCTCAATATGTAAGCAGCTTCACCGAGGTCCTTCTTCGAAAAACTCCTTTCAAACACTCTTTTATGCTTTGCAGAATAAT
Source organism: Triticum dicoccoides (assembly GCF_002162155.2). Lineage (NCBI taxonomy): Eukaryota > Viridiplantae > Streptophyta > Magnoliopsida > Poales > Poaceae > Triticum > Triticum dicoccoides. The sequence goes on from NC_041393.1 coordinate 775,190,385, forward strand.
TCTACATTATTTACGATCTACAATATGTCATTCACATATACTTATCAGAAATGCTGTAGTGCTCCCACTCACTTTCTAGTAAATACAGGCTTCACCGCAAGTCTGTATAAAACTATATGCTTTGATCAACTTATCAAAGCGTATATTCCAACTCTGAGATGCTTGCACCAGTCCATAGATGTCACCCGTAACTCAAGTAACACGACCTCCAGAACAGGATTACCGTACCACTCTGGTGCGGATCTCACTCTGTTTTACCTACGAGGTTCGGTAGTAACTTGAGCTGAAGTTACATGATCATCATCATTAGCTTCCTCACTAATTGGTATAGTAGTCACAAGAACAGATTTCTGTGATGAACTACTTTCCAATAAGGGAGCAGGTACAGTTACCTCATCAAGTTCTACTTTCCTCCCACTCACTTCTTTCGAGAGAAATTCCTTCTCTAGAAAGGATCCATTTATTAGCAACGAATATCTTGCCTTCGGATCGGTGATGGAAGGTGTACCCAACAATTTCCTTTGGGTATTCTATGAAGACGCACTTCTCTGATTTGGGTTTGAGCTTATCAGGATGAAACTTTTTCACACAAGCATCGCAGCCCCAAACTTTAAGAAACGACAATTTGGGTTTCTTGCTAAACCACAGTTCATATGCTGTCGTCTCAACAGATTTAGATGGTGCCCTTTTAACATGAATGCAGCTGTCTCTAATGCATAACCCCAAAACAATAGTGGTAAATCAGTAAGAAACATCATAGATCACACCATATCCAATAAAGTGTGGTTACGATGTTCGGACAAACCATTACGCTGTGGTGTTCCATATGGCGTGAGTTGTGAAATTATTCCATATTGTTTTAATTGAAGGCCAAACTCGTAACTCAAATATTCGTCTCCGCGATCAGATCGCAGATTTTTTTTTTCTTGTTACGATGATTTTTCCACTTCACTCTGAAATTCTTTGAACCTTTCAACTATTTCAGACTTATGTTTCATCAAGTTGATATACCCATATCTGCTCAAATCATCTTGTGAAGGTCAGAAAATAACGATACCCGCCGCGAGCCTTAACACTCATCGGATCGCATACATCAGTATGTATTATTTCCAATAAGTCAGTTGCTCGCTCCACTGTTCCGGAGAACGGAGTCTTAGTCATCTTGCCCATGAGGCATGGTTCGCAAACATCAAGTGATTCATAATCAAGTGATTCCAAAATCCCATCAGCATGGAGTTTCTTCATGCGCTTTACACCAATATGACCTAAACGGCAGTGCCACAAATAAGTTGCACTATCATTATTAACTTTGCATCTTTTGGTTTCAATATTATGAATATGTGTATCACTACGATCGAGATCCAATGGACCATCTTCATTGGATGTGTAACCATATAAGGTTTTATTCATGTAAACAGAACAACAGTTTATTCTCTTACTTAAATGAATAACCGTATTGCAATAAACACGATCAAATCATATTCATGCTCAACGCAAACACCAAATAACATTTATTTAGGTTTAACACTAATCCCGAAAGTATAAGGAGTGTGCGATGATGATCATATCAATCTTGGAACTACTTCCAACACTCATCGTCACATCTCCTTCAGCTTGTCTCTGTTTATTCTGCAACTCCTGTTTCGAGTTACTACTCTTAGCAACTGAACCAGTACCAAATACCGAGGGGTTGCTATAAACACTAGTAAAGTACACATCAATAACATTTATATCAAATATACCTTTGTTCACTTTGCCATCCTTCTTATCCGCCAACTACTTGGGGTAGTTCTGCTTTCAGTGACCAGTCCCTTTGCAGTAGAAGCACTTAGTCTCAGGCTTAGGTCCAGACTTGGGCTTCTTCACTTGAGCAGCAACTTGCTTGCTGTTCTTATTGAAGTTCCCTTCTATCCCTTTGTCCTTTTCTTGAAACTAGTGGTCTTGTTAACCATCAACACTTGATGTTCTTTCTTGATTTCTACCTTCATCGATTTCATCATCATGAAAAACTCGGGAATCATTTTCATCATCCCTTGCATACTATAGTTCATCATGAAGTTCTACTAACTTGGTGATGGTGACTAGAGAATTCTGTCAATCACTATCTTATCTGGAAGATTAACTCCCACTTGATTCAAGCGATTGTAGTACCCAGACAATCTGAGCACATGCTCACTAGTTGAGCGATTCTCCTCCATCTTTTAGCTATAAAACTTGTTGGAGACTTCATATCTCTCAACTCGGGTATTTGCTTGAAATATTAACTTCAATTCCTGGAATATCTCATATGGTCCATGATGTTCAAAACATCTTTGAAGTCCCGATTCTAAGCCATAAAGCATGGTGCACAAAACTATCAAGTAGTCATCATATTGAGCTAGCCAAACGTTCATAACGTCTGCATCTGCTCCTGCAATAGGTCTATCACCTAGCGGTGCATTAAGGACATAATTCTTCTGTGCAGCAATGAGGATAGACCTCAGATCGCGGATCCAATCCGCATCATTGCTACTAACATTTTTCAACACCATTTTCTCTAGGAACATATCAAAATAAACATATGAAAGCAACAATGCAAGCTATTGATCTTACAACATAATTTGCAAAATACTACCAGGACTAAGTTCATGATAAATTTAAGTTCAATTAATCATATTACTTAAGAACTCCCACTTAGACAGACATCTCTCTAGTCATCTAAGTGATCACGTGATCCAAATCAACTAAACCATAACCGATCATCACGTGAGATGGAGTAGTTTTCAATGGTGAACATCTTATGTTGATCATATCTACTATATGATTCACGCTCGACCTTTCGGTCTCCGTGTTCCGAGGCCATATCTGCATATGCTAGGCTCGTCAAGTTTAACCTGAGTATTCCGCATGTGCAAAACTGGCTTGCACCCGTTGTAGATGGACGTAGAGCTTATCACACCCGATCATCACGTGGTGTCTAAGCACGACGAACTTTGGCAACGGTGCATACTCAGGGAGAACACTTCTTGATAATTAGTGAGAGATCATCTTAAAATGCTACCGTCAATCAAAGCAAGAATAAGATGTATAATAGATAAACATCATATGCAATCAAAATATGTGACATGATATGGCCATGATCATCTTGCGCCTTTGATCTCCATCTCCAAAGTACAGTCATGATCTCTATCGTCACCGGCATGACACCATGATCTCCATCATCTTGATCTATATCAATGTGTCGTCACATGGTTGTCTCGCAAACTATTGCTCTTGCAACTATTGCTATCACGTAGCGATAAAGTAAAGCAATTATTTGGCACTTGCATCTTATGCAACAAAGAGACATCCATAGGGCTTCTGCCAGTTGCCGATAACTTCAACAAAACATGATCATCTCATACAACAACTTATATCTTATCACGTCTTGACCATATCACATCACAACATGCCCTGCAAAAACAAGTTAGACGTCCTCTACTTTGTTGTTGCAAGTTTTACGTGGCTGCTACGGGCTGAGCAAGAACCGTTCTTACCTACGCATCAAAAACACCACGATAGTTCGTCAAGTTACTGCTGTTTTAACCTTCGCAAGGACAGGGCGTAGCCACACTCGGTTCAACTAAAGTTGGAGAAACAGACACCCGCTAGTCACCTGTGTGCAAAGCACGACGGTAAAACCAGTCTCGCGTAAGCGTACGCGTAATGTCGGTCCGGGCCGCTTCATCTAACAATACCGCTGAACCAAAGTATGACATTCTGGTAAGCAGTATGACTTATATCGCCCACAACTCACTTGTGTTCTACTCGTGCATATAACATCAAACCATAAAACCTAGGCTCGGATGCCACTGTTGGGGAACGTAGTAATTTCGAAAATTTCCTACGCACACGCAAGATCATGGTGATGCATAGCAACGAGAGGGGAGAGTGTTGTCTACGTACCCTCGTAGACCGAAGCGGAAGCGTTGACGCAACGTAGAGGAAGTAGTCGTACGTCTTCCCGGTCCAACCGATCCAAGCACCGTTACTCCGGCACCTCCGAGTTCTTGACACACGTACAGCTCTATGACGCACCCCGGGCTCCGATCCAGCAAAGCTTCGGGGAGGAGTTCCGTCAGCACGACGGCGTGGTGACGATCTTGATGTTCAATTGTCGCAGGGCTTCACCTAAGCACCGCTACAATATGACCGAGGTGTAATATCGTGGAGGGGGGCACCGCACACGGCTAAGGAACGATCACGAAGATCAACTTGTGTGTCTATGGGGTGCCCCTACCCCCGTATATAAAGGAGGAGAGGAGGAGGGGGCCAGCCAAGAGGGGAGGCGCGCCCTAGGAGGGGCAAACCTACTCCAACTAGGTTTGCCCTCCCCCCTTTCCTATTAGGAGTAGGAGAGGGAAGGAAGAGAGGGGAGGGAAGAAGGAAAGGGGGGCCGGCCCCCCTCCCAATTAGGATTGGGCTTGGGGGGGGGGGCGCCCCCTCCTTTGCTCCTTCTTCCTCCCTTCCACTAAGGCCCAATAAGGCCCATATACTTACCGGGGGGTTCCGGTAACCTCCCGGAACTCCGGTATAATCCCAATCTCATCCGGAACCTTTCCGGTGTCCAAATATATCCGTCCAATATATCAATCTTTATGTCTCGACCATTTCGAGACTCCTCGTCATGTCCCCGATCTCATCCGGGACTCCGAACTCCTTCGGTACATCAAAACTCAGAAACTCATAATAAAACTGTCATCGAAACCGTAAGTGTGCGGACCCTACGGTTCGAGAACAATGTAGACATGACCGAGACACGTCTCTGGTCAATAACCAATAGCGGGACCTAGATGCCCATATTGGTTCCTACATATTCTACGAAGATCTTTATCGGTCAGACCGCATAACAACATACGTTGCTCCCTTTGTCATCGGTATGTTACTTGCCCGAGATTCGATCGTCGGTATCCAATACCTTGTTCAATCTCGTTACCGGCAAGTCTCTTTACTCGTTCCGTAATACATCATCTCGCAACTAACTCATTAGTTACAATGCTTGCAAGGCTTAAGTGATGTGCATTACCGAGAGGGCCCAGAGATACCTCTCCGACATTCGGATTGACAAATCCTAATCTCGAAATACGCCAACTCAACAAGCACCTTTGGAGACACCTGTAGAGCAGCTTTATAATCATCCAGTTACGTTGTGACGTTTGGTAGCACACAAAGTGTTCCTCCGGTAAACGGGAGTTGCATAATCTCATAGTCATAGGAACATGTATAAGTCATGAAGGAAGCAATAGCAACATACTAAACGATCGGGTGCTAAGCTAACGGAATGGGTCATGTCAATCAGATCATTCAACTAATGATGTGATCTTGTTAATCAAATAACAACTCCTTGTTCATGGTTAGGAAACATAACCATCTTTGATTAACAAGCTAGTCAAGTAGAGGCATACTAGTGACACTCTATTTGTCTATATATTCACACATGTATTATGTTTCCGGTTAATACAATTCTAGCATGAATAAGAAACATTTATCATGATATAAGGAAATAAATAATAACTTTATTATTGCCTCTAGGGCATATTTCCTTCATCACCGTCGCGCCTGCGCTCTGGCATCAACGCCTGGGCCACCCCGGCCATGACGCCCTCACCACCATCCTGCGTGCCTGCTCCATCCACCCTTCGTCGGCGCCGTCGGAGCTCTGTCGTGCTTGCCAATTAGGAAAAAGTGTTAGGTTGCCGTTTCCTTTATCAGAACATGTGTCATATTTTCCCTTTCAGCTCGTATATTGTGATGTCTGGACTTCCCCAATTATGAGTGTATCTGGCAAGCAATACTATCTAGTCCTACTCGATGATTATAGTCATTTTTCATGGACTTTTCCCCTCGACCGCAAGTCTGACGTGTTCTCGATTCTTCGCTCGATTCTCCGCATTCGTTCGACGCCAGTTCAACCTGAATATACTCTCTATTCAGTGCGACAACGGCCGCGAGTTCGACAACCATCAAGCGCGCGAGTTCTTCTCTTCCGAGGGAATTGTGCTCCGACTGTCCTGTCCATACACTTCTCCACAAAACGGGCGAGCCGAGCGAATCCTACGCTCTCTCAACGACATTGTTTGTTCCCTTCGAGTCCATGCATCCATGCCGTACAGCTACTGGGCGGAGGCGCTTAACACCGCCACTTTTCTCCTTAACCGCAGACCGTGTCGCGCCCGCCATGGCCACACCCCTTTCTACCTCCTGTTCGGCATACACCCCGACTACACTCACCTGCGCGTGTTCGGCTGCCTGTGCTACCCCAACGTCACAGCCACAATGCCGCACAAACTTGCCCCGCGCTCCATCGCCTGCACATTTCTTGGCTACTCAACCGATCATAAGGGGTATCGGTGTCTCAATCGAGCCACCGGTCGTGTTCTTGTCTCGCGCCATGTCGTGTTTGACGAGACCCACTTCCCTTTCAGCGCCACCACTGATCGCGCTCCTCCCGTTGTTGCTGACGATGATCCACCTCCCCTACCCCATATTCCCCGGCGCCCGCGCACTGCTCGCACCCTGCCTGCGCCTCGCCCCACAGCTACACCACCACCTGCTGCCATTGCGACACCCGACGCAACACAGCCGCGGTGGTAGCTTCCATCCCACCCCCACTACGCCTAGCTCTCCACCCACCCAGCACACCCCACCAGCGACTGATCCTCCCCCACCCGACGACTCCGACGCTGCTGTGCGTCCCTGCTCGTCCCCACCCCGTCCTCGTGCGCCCAACCACACGCGTTCTCGTGCGCCTGTGCCCACGCACCCCATGGTCACCCGTGCCCAGGCCGGTACATTCCTCCCCAACAAGAAATACATCCAAAACAACTCTGCGACTGTCGACACACCGGCCGTCTCCCCGCTGCCCAAGTCAGTGCACTCCGCGCTTCGCGATGTTCATTAGCTAACAGCAATGCAGGACGAATATACGGCGCTGATGGTGAACAGGACATGGACGCTCGTGCCGCACCCGCCCGGCGCCAATGTGGTCACCGGCAAGTGGCTCTTTCGCCACAAGCTCAAGGCGGACGGGACGCTTGAACGGTACAAGGCCAGGTGGGTGGTCCGGGGCTTCTCTCAACGCCCCGACATGGACTTCGACGAGACGTTCTCGCCGGTCGTCAAGGCGGCCACCATCCGCACCGTGCTCACCGTCGCTGCCGCCCGGGACTAGCCAGTTCATCAGATGGACGTGAACAACGCGTTCCTCCACGGGCAGCTCACGGAGTGCGTCTACTGCCAACAGCCGGCCAGGTTCGTCGACAAGCTCCACCCCGACCACGTGTGCCTCCTCGACAAGTCCCTGTACGGGCTTAAACAGGCGCCGCGCGCCTGGTTTGCTCGGTTCGCGGCCCACCTGTGCAGTATCGGTTCACAGCGGCACGGGCTGCCCCTCGCTGTTCGTGCTCCACGGCATTGCCGGCACATCCTTCTTGCTCCTGTACGTGGATGACATCGTGCTCACGGCCTCCTCGACGACGCTTCTTCGCCGGCTCCAACAACAGCTCTTTGCCGAGTTCTCCATGAAAGACCTCGGCGCGCTCCACTACTTCCTCGGCATCAGTGTGACGCGAACCGCCGACGGATTCTTCCTGTCCCAGCCCAAGTACGCGGACGAGCTGCTTGACCGCGCCAACATGGCTGGCTGCAAGCCGGTCTCCACGCCCGTCGACACGCGCTCCAAGCTCTCCGCCACCGACGGCGCCCCCGTTCGCGATGCCTCTGAGTATCGCAGCATTGTGGGCGCTCTCCAGTATGTCACCCTGACACGGCCTGATCTGGCGTACGCCGTGCAACAAGCCTGCCTCTACATGCACGATCCCCGGGAGCACCATCTCGCGCTGGTCAAGCGCATCCTCCGCTACTTGTGTGGCACGACTACACACGGGCTCCATCTTCGCCGCTCCTCCGAGCTCAACCTGGTCGCGTACTCTGACGCGGACTGGGCCGGCTGCCCGGACACTCGGCGATCGACATCAGGCTACGTTGTCTATCTTGGTGACTCGTTGGTGTCCTGGTCCTCCAAGCGACAGCCGACCATGTCCCGCTCAAGCGCCGAAGCCGAGTACCGTGCTGTGGCGAACGTCGTCGCCGAGTGTTGCTGGCTTCGTCAACTCCTTGGCGAGCTGTGTGTGCCTCTTCCGGCCGCCACGTTCACCTACTACGACAACATCTCCTCGGTGTACATGGCGGCCAACCCGGTGCACCACCGACGCACGAAGCACATAGAGCTCGACATCCACTTTGTGCGCGAAAAGGTGGCCTTGGGACAACTGCGTGTGCTCCATGTCCCCACCACACAACAATTCGCCGATGTCATGACGAAGGGCCTGCCGACGCCGGCGTTCCAAGAGTTCAGGTCCAGCCTGTGCATCCGCCCTCCCGATGCTCAGACTGCGGCAGGGTGTTGACTGTAACTCTCCACCTCCCTCTCGCATGCATGCACTAACCCATGCACGTAGCCCACTCCGCGCACTACGCGCCTGTTGTAACTACGCCTCCATGCGCCGTGATGTAATCCCAGGCTATTTAGCCTCGAGCAATACAGCAGCGACACCACAAGGTGCATCGCTTTCCTCCCTCCTCTCGTCTTCACTGTGCGTGGGACATATCTCCAGGACTCCTGTTCTGCATTGACGATGGCGATAAGAGGGTGCCGGGACACCCGGGTCCTAAAAGGCCTGTCTCCTAAGAAATAGAACGAAAAACAGAGGACCTCAATAAACTTTCTGTATCTAATGAATTAGTACATTGATCTTCACTGGAGTAATCCTGAAGCAAGAGAAGCTGAGCTGATCACTGAAGTTTACTAATGGTTTTCCACTCACAGCTTCCACACTGCAACTCAGCACTACCGAAGTCACATCTAAAAAGACATGTTTCATCTAAATATTTAGTCCGGATGAAACGAAAAACAGATGACGGCGACTAACTATCTGTTTCTAATGAATTAGTATATGTATTATTACTGGAGTAATTCTGAATCACTAACTATTGAAGTTTACTAGTAATGCTTTTCCACGCATGCATAGCACTAGTCATGTCACTGCTTCCGCACTCGAGTTCAGCACCCCCAAAGTCACATCTAAAAAAACATGTTTCATGTCATGTTCTCCACGGAGAAGTGCCACCAATTTCCCCAGCAGCAGAAATAGAACTCCGCAGGAATTGGGAGCATATCGGCCCGCGGCACTAAATTCCCCAACAGCATACGAATGCAAACGGAAATCCCACCAGCTTCTGCAAAATCGCTCGAGGGATCTACTACTATACCAGACAGGCGTAGGAGGAGGCAGGATGACTGAGGCGACGGGGAAGCGCGGGTCTCCAATGGTCGTCGCTGGGGGTGGCGGCTTGAGCAGGGGCGCCGCCTCAGCTCGGCGCTGAGGCCGCCGGCGTCCACCTCCTTCTAGTAAGTTAAAACTTTATCAATTTTCCTTTTATAATTGTGCTCCACGTCCGCCTGTTTTTTCTTTCTGACGGATCTGTTAAGATACTCATGATCGCATGTTCTTAGGCAGCTAGGATCTTCTTTTATTGTTTCCTAGTCTACCGATGTCTCCCGATCCTTTCCTTGTATAGCGGATACAATTGAGATATCTTTGCCCTTGTACTCTATATATGCTACGGCATATGATCAATGAACACATCGCTAATCAACATGGTATCAGATACCGCGTTTACTTCCTAACGCTTCCGCGCCGCCGCTGCACCTGAGCCGCCGCCGCCGCCAGCTGCCGCCGTCGCTCGCTGTCGCCGCAGGCTCTCCTGCCGCCGCATCCCACCCCGGCCGCCGCCCTCCATCGCAGCCGCCGCCCACTCTCCCTCCACCTCCACCCGAACCCTAACCCTCTGCCATGTCGTTCGCCTCCTATGACCCCCTCGCCGACTCCTCCTCCTCCTCCTCCCCCATGTCCGGCGCCACCCAACCCTCGCCGGCCCTGACCCTATCCCTGCCGAAGTCATCCGCAATGCCGACATCCTCGCCCGTGTGCCCATCCGTCTCTCCCAGGAGGACTCATCTTACTATGCATGGAAGACTTACTTTCATCTCATTTTTCGTGAGTTTCATCTCCAGGAGCACATCGACGGCACCGTTGACACCGCAGCCATGGTGTTCGACGCCGAGTGGTCGTTCATCGAGGCGACGATCATTCACTGGTTTTCCTAACCATCTCCAAGGACTTGTTCTACACGGAAGTGTAGGATGGTGATGATGCACACGCCATCTAGACGAAGCTCATTAGCCTCTTCACCGACAATCGGCTGGAGCGCGGCTCATCTTCCTTCAACAGGAGTTCTTTGGGTGCCATCAAAATAATTCCTCCGTGGACGATTTTTGCATGCCCCTAAAGTGTCTCTGTTACGAACTTCATGACATCGGCGAGAAAGTCTCCAACGATCTTCTCCTCAGCATCCTCGTCGCCGACCTCAACGAGGAGTTCACCCACGCAGCTGCCAACCTCACGCTCATCCCCAACCGGACCTTCCCCAAGGTCGTCGCCTACCTACGTTTGGAGGAACGCAGGATGAAGAAGATGAGGGTGCGGGCAGCTCACACCGCTCTCACCGCCGGCACGTCATGCGGCGCGGCTCCCCAACAGCAGCCAGCAGCTCCCTTCCCACTGCCCCAGCCGGTCCCGCCGCCCTTCCCATTTCCCCAACAGGGAGCGCCGACGCCCGCTGCCTCCAACGAGCGCGGCGGCCGCCACGGCAAGGGGGGGCGTAAGGGCCAGCTGCGGGCGGCTAACCCTGCCGGGCCACCCCGCGTCCAGCAACAGCAACAGTTCGTGGCGTCGTGGGCTTACGGGCAAAATCCTTGGACCAGCGTCGTCCACGCATATTCTATGCCGGTCCCCCGCCCCACCGCTCCCGGCATCCTGGGCCCTCGACCGACGCAGCACCAAGCCTAACACTCTGTCCCGCAGCCACCTGCGGTCTTCGCGACATTCCAGCAGCCGGGGGCCTACCCGGCCTACCCGCCGATGTCGGTCCTTGCGCCACCGCAGCCCGGCGCTGGCTACTACAACACATCACCCGCCTCGCTGCCTTGGGACCCGTGTCTCCTAGCTGTGCTGCAGTCGGCCCCCACCCCCAACACCTACACCGGTGGCGGCGACTGGTTTATGGACTCCGGAGCTACCGCACACATGTCCTCCAACCTGTTTAACTTAACATCTTACTCTCCCACCAACACCGCCACTCACATTACTCTCGGCGATGGCTCTTCCCTTTCCATCACACATATTGGTTCTACTTCTATTCCCTCTTCTAGTACACCTATAAATATGTCTCATATCTTAGTTTATCTTGAATTAATCAAAAATCTTGTCTCTGTTCGCCATCTTACTCGTGAAAATCCGATTACGGTTGAATTTGGCCGTGGTGGTTTTTCTGTGAAGGACGCCCGCCGGATGGTTCTTCACCGATGTGACAGCCCGGATGACCTCTACCCGGTCCACCCACCATCCTCCATCGACGCCGCCGCCGTCGTCCTCTCCGCCGGTGTGGACCTTTGGCACGGCCGTTTCGGTCACCCTAATCACGCCATGCTCCATCACATTCTTCGTAGTTTTTCTTTCACTTGTAATAAGGTCGATGACCATACTTGTCATGCTTGCCGTGTTGGCAAATACATGCGTCTACCCTTTAGCAACTCTACCACTATTGCGGCTTATCCTTTTCAGTTGATACATTGTGATGTTTGTACATCGCCCATTATGAGCAACTCTGGCTATCTTTATTATCTTGTCATCTTAGACGATTTTATGCACTATGTGTGGACTTTTCCCCTTCGGCAGAAATCGGATGTTCTTTCCACACCCACATATTTTTACTCATTTGTCTCTACACACTTTGGTCGACTGATTCTTGCGTTCCAAACAGACAATGGGAAAGAGTTCGATAGTCTTGCTGTCTGCAACCTCTTCGCCACACATGGTACTGTTTTTTGTCTAACATGTCCTTACACCTCACAGCAAAACAAGCGGGCAGAGCATGTACTCCGCACTCTCAACGATTGCGTCTGTACCCAATTGTTCCATGCCAACATCCCGCCTCGGTTTTGGCCCGATGCTCTCACCACCGTGACTCTTCTTGTCAACATCCGGCCATGCCTTGTTCGCTGGAACTATGCGCCGCATCAGTTGCTCTATGGGACTCCTCCCTCATACGATTATCTTCGCATCTTTGGCTGCCTCTGCTATCCTAGCACCGCCGCCACCGCCCCCCGACAAGCTTGCTCCGCGGTCTCTCGTCTGCATCTTTCTCGGGTACCCCTCCAACACAAAGGGCTACCGATGCTATGACCCCGTCTCTCATCGGGGGAAAACTTTGAGGCATGTTTACTTTGATGAAAAAGTGTTTCCGTTTCAGCAGGTACCTCCCTCGGACGCACCGACTTCGTCGACCCCGCCTCTCCTCGGCGAGTCTCCTGCCGCGCTGCCGCCCCCTCACAGCGACCGCCCCGGTCCGGCCCTCTCGGATCTTGCTGACTCTCTACGCATACAGAGTGCCTCGGATGTCTGGGTACCAGGCAACTCCGCGGCCTCGGCCTCCTCTTCGGCTTCTAGATCACGCGCTTCTATCTAGGGCGCCTCGGCTCCCTCGTCCGGCTCGCGTCGGCCACCAGCGGCCCCGTCCGCAGCCGCCCCGGGCCCACCACCTGCGGCCTCGTCCGCAGCCGCCCCGGGCCTACCTATTGTGGCTCCGCCCGCGGTCGCTTCGGGCCTGCCTACGAGTCTGTCACCCGCGGCCCCGACCACCGCTCCGCCGGTCCTACCACCTGCGGGCTCGGTCTCCTGTGCCACAGCACACGACCAACCCAATGGTGACGTACCGCCGCTCCACATCACCACGCGACCGCGCACAGGTGCCCTTCAGCCTAGCACGCGCTATCCATCAGACGAGTACTTATGCGCAGTGTCATCCTCTTCGCCATCGCCGGTTCCGTCGTTCGTTCGGGCCGCTCTCTGCGACCCCAACTGGTTTGTCGCCATGCAGGAGGAGTTCACTGCATTGCAGCGCTATCGCACATGGTAGCTTGTCCCACCTCCCCGCCACGCCAACATCATTAGCGGGAAGTGGGTCTTCCGGTAGAAGACGCATCCCGACGGCACGCTTGAGCGTTATAAAGCTCGCTGGGTGGTTCGCAGCTTCCGGCAACACGCCGGAATTGACTTCACCGACACCTTCACTCCAGTGGTCAAGCCGGCACCGTCCTCCAGCTTGCGGTGTCTCGCGCCTGGCCGGTTCATCAGCTGGACGTCTCCAACGCGTTCCTCCACAGCCATCGCGCCGAACAGGTGTATTGCGAGCAGCTCACCGGCTAGGTCGATGCCGATCATCCTGATCATGTGTGCCTGCTCTCTCGGTCCCTCTATGGACTGAAGCAGGCACCGAGAGCTTGGTACCAGCGCATCTCCACTTTCCTTCAGCAGTTAGGCTTCCGAGCTACTCGCTCTGACGCCTCCCTATTCGTGTACCACCATGGACCGGCGATTGCTTATCTCATACTCTACGTCGATGACATCATCTTCACGGCCTCTTTGGTGCAGCTCCTCGACAAGCTCACTGCTCGTCTCAGCACCGAATTTGCCTTGAAGGATTAGCGGCTGCTTCATTACTTCCTCGGCATTGAGGTCATTCGGCGCTCCGACGGGTTTTTCCTTCATCAACAGTAGTACGCCCATGAGCTTATTCAGCGCGCCGGCATGCTTAACTGCAAGCCCGCTGCCACTCCTGTTGACACGAAGGCCAAGCTCTTAGCTCTTGAGGGTTCTCCGGCACCATATGGCCCGTTCGTCCAGTCTATTGTCGGCGCCCTTCAGTACTTAACCCTCACACGACTGGATTTGCAGTATGCCGTCCAGCAGGTGTGTCTACACATGCATGCTCCACGTGACATTCATTAGAACCTGGTGAAGAGGATTCTACGCTACATCTGCGGCACCATTTCCCTTGGGCTCACATTGACAGCATCCTCCTCCACCGGCATGGTCGTCTACTCTGATGCTGACTGGGTTGGCTGGCCGGACACTCGTCGTTCCACCTTCGGCTAATGCATTTACTTGGGGCCATCCCTCATCTCCTGGTCGTCGAAAAGACAGCCTACGGTCTCTCGTTCCAGTGCTGAGGCAGAGTACCGGGCTATGGCCAACGCCGTTGCCGAGCGTTCTTGGTTGCGGCAACTTCTTCAGGAGCTCCATCATGCCGTTTCACGTGCCACTCTTATGTACTGTGACAATGTCTCAGCTGTTTACCTCTCCGCCAGCCCCTTTCATCATCGGCGCACGAAGCACATTGAGCTGGACATCCACTTCGTGCGTGAGCAGGTGGCTCTCGGCCGCATCCGTGTGCTACACGTTCCCACCGCTCAGCAGTTCGCCGATTTCATGACCAAGGGGTTACCGACGTCTACCTTCGAGGAGTTCCGGTTCAGTCTCTGCGTCACTAGCGACGTATCG
>NC_041393.1:775205028-775246549 GCF_002162155.2 Triticum dicoccoides
ATCGTATGTACTTAGGCAGCTAGGATCTTCTTTTATTATTTCCTAGTCTACGGATATCTCACGATCATTTCCTTGTATAGCGGATAGCTTAAGATATCCTTGCCATTGTACTCTATATATGATACGGCATACGATCAATGAACACATCGCTAATCGACAGGATCAAACTTATAACATGCTGAAGGAAAACGGCCCGAAGTTCCTCTGTGAGACTATAGTTTACATGCATTGGTTAGCTATAATTTGGACTTGTATATATGGAAAAACGAAATCTAGATTTAGGCCTTAATTAATCACATTCTGATTCGTTTGGTAACCGGACAACAGATCGTAGGCAGTAATGTGATTGGGCCATGCAGGCGTCTCCAATTTATTCTTTTGTAGGATCAGCAAATCAATTAGCAATTAGTTGATTTCTTCCCCAATATAATGACCTCTACATATATCCAAGCGCGAGAAAGGGGCTCCACCATTGCCACCATCAGCTCACACATAATCCTACCGACTCTGACGTCACTAAGAGTTGCAAAGATCGATCCAATATGAAGATAACAGTGCTGACTATCTTGCTCCTCATCGGATGCCTCGTAGCTATCGCACAGTGTAAGCATGGATATACCCCATCAACATTGATACTACCATTCTTTTACTTGGAAGAAATGAAGGTTACCACCGATCCATTCAGTGGCGGATCCAGGATTGGAGCAAGCCCCGGGCCCAAATTTTTTTTTTTGTCGCGAGAGAAAAACTTAAAATCCATCAAGCTACAACTACCTCAAATATGGCTCAATTGCATCAAATATTTAGAATTTAAACTCAATGCTTAAAGATACAACAAAATAGATAAAAAGATGACAAGAACTACAAACAGTACGTGCAGTACAAAGAGTACCAAATCAATTGTTTGCTTCATCAGTGTCTTCCATAACTTGATCAACGGTGGAAGAAGAGCCAACACCTTAAGAGAAATCAGAAGCAAAATTTCATGAGGGAAGACATAAACATGAAGTGAAACAATTATCATTGTACAAAGTGGAAAACTTACTACTACGACGAGGTAAAGTTCCTTTGCGAAATCTATAGTCTTGAAAGCGATATATAATAGCATCATCATCAACCTTTGCAAATATTTCTCGCTCAATATTGCACACCATGGAATAATTCAACCAATCATCACCCATCTTATTCCTCAACTCAGTCTTGATAATACTCATAGCTGAGAAAGCTCTTTCCACTGATGCGGTTGCAATAGGCAAAATCAATGCCAACTCAATAAGACGATATACCAAAGGAAAGACTATGTGTCTATCAGTTTGAACCATCTTCACAGCAAGACTACCAAGGTCATTACAACTAACAAAACTTGGATCAGCTCTCACATCAGCAATGAAGTTTTCAAGTTGGTTTCTAAGGACAAAAGAAATCTCATATATGGAGAAGTCATCAGCATACATCTGAGGAAGTTGAACAAGTTTGTCTTCATCAAAATTAGCAAATGAGTTCCTTGGATCAAGACAAGCAATGCATCTCAACAATTGAGTAGATCTTTCAGCAAAGCGGTTATTTAACTCAGTAATTATTTGGTCAAGCAGAACATTGAATATTTCATATCTGAAGCGTTGGTAGAAAGTTACCACTTGACCACCACGCCCCCTTGAACGACCCCGAGCGGGTATTGTATCATCCATGTTAGGCAATATAATGTTATGTTTGACACAAAAGTCGGTTGTGTCCTTCAAGAGCTGATCCCAACCATTATCTCTTATATTTTGAAGTTGCCGCAATGTGATCCCAATCAAACTCACTGCTAGAACTATGTTTTGATCTTTCCTTTGCAAACATTGTGACAACTCATTAGTCTTGGCCAATAATGTGATCATAACATGCAATATGAAAACAAATTCAAAACTCTCCATATGAGATATCAAGCCACCTGCTGTGGTTCTTTGTGTTAAATTTTCTGCATCATCATGAATGTTCTCTAATACATGCAAAACAGATGTCCACATCTCAATAACCCGACACAAAGTTTTATGATGTGAGCCCCACCGTGTATCCCCAGGTCTTACAAGGTTGGTTGCTTGGTTTTTCCCTCTTCCTGAAAAAATTTCCCCAGACTCCAATTGACTCACAATATTATCATGTTGTTCTTGGGCTAGTTCATCATGTATCTTACAAGAAGCATTGACGGTGTTGACAATCAAAGTTATGTTGTTAAAGAAATCCAATACAGAGGGGTACCATGATGATGTGTCCATTACCGAGATCTCTCTAAAAGGGAGTGGATGGAGATCCACCATTTAGGCATAGTGTTGGTGGTGCACAGTGTGTCCTCGTCTTCATAGAGATTCAGGAGCCGGTTGCGTAGTGAGCAATTTAAGTTGTTTCACAGTTACCAGAAGAGCTGAATGTAATGCTTCTGCTGGGCTAGTAGGATATGGTGACAGCGAAAAGAACATCCACCATGACACTAGTGCAAAACTGGGCCATACCACCGGTTTGTAAGGGCCTTAAGCGCCGGTTCTATAACCTGCCCTAAAGTGTGGGGACTAAAGCCCCACCCCCTTGAGTATCGGTTCAACACGAACCGCCACTAAATGGACACCACGTGGCACGAGCCAGCGGTGGCGGCTGGGAGACCTTCCGTACTGTTTGGTAACACCAACCGGTGTTTATGATTTATTTTTCCATTAATTTTGTGTTTTCCATTTAATTCTTTTTCATTTGCTGGTATTATACGATACTACATATTGTACACGTTATGCATATATATAAATATAATTTCTCATAGAACCGATCATATATATATATATATATATATATATAACACCACCATTCACATATGCACATGTATATATACAATTTGGTATATACAATTTCGCCAACATGGAGGCATTACTGCGGTAGCGGGTAATGGAATTCTCTTTTGGGATCTATAATCTGTGGCACCAACCGGTACTAGAGGTTAGCCACGAACCGGTACTAATGACCGCCGCCGGCCTAGCCGTTGGAACCAGCACTAATGGTCACATCAGTACCGGTTCAAATACAAACCGAGACTAATGAGCTTCACATTAGGCCCTTTTTCTACTAGTGTGAAGAACCTTGTTAGGTCTTTTTTTACTACTTTAGAGAATCATGTTCCTTTTTCACTGAAGGCCCAGAACTAGTATGCATAGTTTGGTAGAAGGGACTCCAGATCTCGTATGCTTTGGAGTTAGGTTTCCCCGGCAATAATGGTTATAGGTGATGTTGATAGAAAGAAGGGGAAACTGTATATGTCCAATAAGAATGTTATGTTTGTTCCTATGCCTATGGATGATCCGTATTAATATATGACACAAGTGGAAGGTGCATCCTTGTCTACGCCATTAGATTTAGCCAATACTTCTCTCACAAATATTTATCATGCACTAAAAGAAATACATCACACCGCGAGCACATAATTTAGTTCAGATTGAATTTTCCTCTCATAGACTACGCAAGCAACACTCCATTCAACCACATGGTGCCTAGGTCATGACGCTTGCACCACACAATGTGGTGTGGCGAGAAGAAGCTCATGATCCACACAATTGTTGCTACACACGGCGACAATACGTCTAGTGGAGAGCTTGACAACTTGAGATCTCTGGCGAAGGAGACACTCATGGCCAGAAGACCAAAGCGCAGTGCGCCACCTCTGAAAGGTGTGGGATGCTAATAGGACAGCCTCACATATGCTTGTGCTCTGGTGGTAGGAGGAGAAGTGGTGACGACCTAGGTCTAACTGGTTGCTTGACCCGGCCTGATTTTCTCTGTTACCTTCCACGCTTGGTGGGTCTTCAGGATGTCCCATGTCCTCATTGTCGTTGTTGTTCTTCTAGAAGTCTATAGAAGGAAAATAAAAATATCATTAGCCATTTTATCTTTGCCAAAAATGTCAGGAGAACAACATAACCTTCCAACCATAAATAATTATTGCTCTCTCTCTCTCTTTAGTGTGCGAGAGAACAAAAGCCAAAAGTTTGATAGACTCAAATATTATTGGTATTAAAAAATAGTCAGGATGTCAGGGGCTTGGCTTAAAACATATGCACGAATATTTGTCGAATCAGTGTGCCAAGTGCACTTATTACAATCCAAAGAATCGATGGCCATGCCAGTACTCACTAAAAATCAAAATTGTCGTCTGCACTTTTTGTTTTGTAACATTAGTATTTCAGATGAATTGCAACTCCCTTTTATGTGTACTTGCAATTTTTTATTAGGGAGTTTATTACGTGTACATACCATTTTTTTAGTATGTTAATTTATGTACTTAATTGTTTTAAATGTACTAACCATTTTTTTACCTAGCCCCAAAGAATGTTGTGAATATCAAATGGAATGTTGATTGAGACATCGGGGAACTCTTCAAACAACTGGTTCGACACATTCAATACCGTCAAGGGCTCGAAGAGAAAGTTTAAAACAATGAACTTTTGGCCGACACTCTGTTCCCAAATTGATCGCGACGCTCCTTGGACCAAGAAATCATTGGGAGGATCACAAGCGACTCAGAAGGCAAGCCAGGAACTGTATAACCATTTCCCATTGCCAACACATATGAAACTGAGAAACCAAGCGATTGACCCTGATTGGTGCCATGGAGCATGACTGCGGTGACACAAAGGTGAAATGGTCGATGCTCCGGAGCTGCATGAATGACAGTAGTAAAACACCACTCTCTGCGTACCTCGCCCATGATGCTTGCCCCACATGTTCGAGTGTATGGAGAAGAAACTCATGGCGCACACCTTTGTTTATCAAAACAGAGATGGTAAATTAAGTGAGGAGGTTGTCGAACATCAATCTCTGGCGAAATGTTATAATCATGACCAAAGGACCAAAGCGATGGGTGCCAGCCATGAAAGGCCCAAGATGAAAATAGCTAGGCCTTAAAGGAGCTGATGATTTAGCAATAGCCGAAAAAGCAATGACGAGGTAGTTTAGCAGGTTCCTTTGTCGTGATTTTCCTCAATGCCTTACTGGAGCTACGAGTCTCCAGGCTATTTCGTGTCCTTGTTCTGGTTTCTTTTCTTCCCAAAGGACAATAAGAGAGAAAAAAATGAAAAATATCATTAACCATATGAGCTTTGCACGGGCTATAAATACTTTTATTGCTCTCTTCCTCGTTACGGAAGAACAAAAGCAAAAAAAATTCAGATACTGGAATTTGTCGGTATTAAATATTTCCGGATGTGAGTGCTTCAATTGAAACATTTCCAACGGTATATATATAATTAGCGACCCATGGTATTTAATAATATCCAAAGAATTGTCCACCATTTAAGTATTCATTAAATATCATCACAATTGTTAGTACTTTTTTGTCTTGTAACATCACTGTTTTCTAGATGGCATAATCCTCGATTTTATTTGTACTAACCATTTTCTTTAGCAACTTAATTTTCTATACTTATCATGTTTACCATGTAGTATTTTGGTACATAGCACCTTTTTGAAAATGTACTTACCACTTAATCTTTACCTAGCCCCTACAAAGTGTTTCGAAAACTGGAAGCCATGTTTATCGTGACATCAAGGATGCATAGCTTAATGAGGAATTATTCAAACGACTTGTTCGGCGCAATCAGTACCGTTGAGGGCTACACCAGATTATTGGTTGTCCAACATTAGCTCGTTGTTCATGCCATGCATGTTGATGAACACGCTAAATTTTGTGAATGTGACTTGCAATTCATGCAACACATGATGCAAATATGATACAGAATTGGTACAGTGAGCAATACAATTTATTAAATGTTCCTTGCATATGTTAATATATGGAGAGTCATCAAAGTTTCCTGAAATGTCAATCTGCAGATCCGAAAATTCATGGGATGCACATTTTTTACATATCAGCCAAAGTGGAACAGTAGGTTGTTAGCGTTCTTCAAGATTGGTTACATAGGCAATGACCCCTACATCAGTTGCACTCATCGCCATCCCAGCACCATATCAGTCCCAATGACAAGTTCCCAGTGTTGTCGTCTGATTTGCTCTATCGGTATTTCACCAACAAAGAGGTGGTTGATGAGGTAGACATGTTCACATCTAATCATCCCAAGGGAGATCATGCTTAGGATCTCGTAGGGGAATTGTTACTCCGGGCTGCAAGGAAGGCTAAGGAGCAACCAAATCTATACTTTGCCCAACACAAGCCTGCCTGCACAAACCGGGTTTTTACATTGTTCCGAACTTCATGTCTATTTATTGCAAGGTATGGAATGCCATCAGCTGCTCAATATATCCCATGGTGAGAAGAGAAACTACCATGGCGACCAGTCCATCGTCGGGATCTTGTTCAAGTGGATTGTATGGAGATCCACCATTTAGGCATAGTGTTGGTGGTGCACAGTGTGTCCTCGTCCTAACGTAAATTCAGAAGTCAGTGGCCTAGTGAGTAATTCAAGGTGTTTCAGAGTTAATGGAAGAGCTGAACTAAATTATTTCGGTGGGCTAGTAGGGTATGGTGATATCAAACAGCTGAAACGAGTAGGACTAGTATGCATAGTTCGGTAGGAGGGACTATAGTTGTCACATGCTATGTACATAGGTTTCCAAGGCAATGATGGTTATAGGTGATGGTGATATAAAGAAGAAGGGGAAAATGTATATGTCCAATAAGGATGATATGTTTGTTCCTTTGCCTATACATGACCGACATTAATATATTCCACCAGAGGTAGGCGCATGCTTCTCCGAGCCATTAGTTTTATCCAATTATAACTTCTCACAAAAATCTTTATCAGGCACTAAAATAAGTACATCACACTACGAGCACATAATTCAGTTCATATTGAATTTTTCCGTTCACAGACTACACAAGCAATAGAAGCATGACTAAGTTTTTTGAGAGAATCATAGTCTAAATATTTAGTATATACATTGGTATAAGATCCTCCACATCAACCTCATATTCATCTATATGAAAAAACTAAAGGTTCTGACTCTAGGTCAACAAGTTGGCCATATGCAGACCTTGGCAATTGATAATTCCACATGTTATTCTAGTGTAGTTAGCCACACCTCTGGATTCAGCGGTGTCCAAGTTTGCAGTAATATTTTACCTCTACTTGCCTAGATTTCAATGCCGATGGCCGAGAAATAATGTGCACCGAACTTTCAGCAAGCTTACACTTTTCATCAATCTCAATTATTTCATGTAAATTACAATATAACAACCACGATCACCACAATACATGAAATGATATATGATTTATTCAGTATATCCTATAATTTTGGGAGGATTATAAGAAACGCTAATTGGGCCCATGAGGATCTATACATGCAACGCCCATTGGTAACGAGCGAAAGAAGTCATAAACAATAGGTTGAACCTGATTGGTTCCGTGGCGCATGACTGCGTAGACTGAAAGGTGAAACGGTCGATGCTCTGAGGGTGTAGAAACGATGGTGGTAAAACACCACTCCTTTCAACCACATAGTGCCTCAGCCCTAAAGCTTGCACTAGACACTGTGGTATGGTGAGATGAAGCTCATGGTCCACACC
Source organism: Triticum dicoccoides (assembly GCF_002162155.2). Taxonomy (NCBI): domain Eukaryota; kingdom Viridiplantae; phylum Streptophyta; class Magnoliopsida; order Poales; family Poaceae; genus Triticum; species Triticum dicoccoides. The sequence goes on from NC_041393.1 coordinate 775,212,566, forward strand.
ATGGTTGCTACACAAGGTCACATGCAGTATGTCTAGTGGAGAGGATGTCAAGTTGGGAACTCCAGTGAACGAGACACTCGTGGCCAGAAGACCAAACCATAGTGCACCACGTCTGAAGGTGTGGGATTCTAATAGGATGGCATCATACAAGCTTGCACTCTAGTGGTAGGTGGAAAAGTGGTGACAAGGTAGCTCAAATGGGTTGTTTAACCCGACCTCATTTTCTCTGTTACCGTCCATGCTTGGTGCTTCTTCACGATGTCCTATGGCCTCGTTGTAGTTTCTTTTCTTCTAGAAGGCTACGGAAGGAAAAATGAAAATATCATTAGCCATTTGATCTTTGCACATGCCAAAAATGTGATGAGATCAGAAGACCCTACCAACCATAAATAATTGTCTTGTTCTCTTTCTCGTTTGCTAGAGAACAAAAGCAAAAAGTTTCAGAGACCCAAATGTTATCGGTATTGAAAAAGTCAGGATGTCAGGTGAAAGGCTTAAAACATATGAACGGATATTTATAGACTCTGCGTGCCACGTGCATTTATTAAAACCCAAAGAATATATTGCCATGTCAGTACTCATTAAAACTCATGATTATGGTATGTACTTTTTATTTTGCAAGATTAGTAGTTCAGATGGCTTGCAACTCCTTTTTTTGTACTTACAATTCTTGTGAGCGAGTTTAATATGTGTACATACAACTTTTTAGTGTGTTGAGTTTCTGTACCTACAAATTTTGTTAAAAAATGTGCTTACCACTTTTTTTAGCCCCGAAAATGTTGTGAATATTGGATGCTATGTTGATTGAGACATCGAGGAACCCTTCAAACGATTGGTCTGACACATTCACAAATCTGAATGGGTGGACAAGAAACTTCAAAAACAACGAGCTTTTGGCTGACACTCTGTTCTCTCCTTTATCAAGATGCTCCTTGAACCACAGAATTATTGGTAAGATCAGAAGCGACCCAGATCGGGCTAACCAAGAACTGTATAACCATTGCCCATTAATATTGGCACGCATAAGAAATTGCGTAACCCAACGATTGACCCTGATTGGTGCCATCGAGCATGACTACAATGACTTGAAGGTGAAATGGTCGATGCTCCGAGGATGCATAAACGACAATACTAAAAAAACACCCTTCGTACCTTACCCATGATGCTTGCACCACACGTTCGGGTGTACGGAGAAGAAGCTCATGGCCCACTCCATTGTGTTTCCACATAGACATGGTAAATTTGGTGAGGAGGTGGTCGAGGAGCGATGTCTCGCCAAAGGATGCACTCATGCCCAGAAGAGCAAAGCAATGTGCAGCTCTTCTGAATAGCCCAAGATTACAATAGGAAGGCCTCAAAGGAGCCGGCGATTTGTAGTAGATGAAAAGCGATGATGAGGTAGCTCAGAAGGTTGTTTGGTCGGGCCTGGTTTTCCTCAATGCCTCACGGGAGGTCCAAGCCTCTAGGCTATTCCAAGTCCTTGTTCCGATTGTTTTTTTTAAAGCACACTGATAGAAAAATCAAAAAAAAATTAGCCATATGAGCTTTGCACATGCCATAAATACTTATGTTGCTCTCTTGCTTGTGTGCGGGAGAACAAAACTAAAAAAATTCAGAGACTGGAGGTTGTCGGTATTAATTTTTTCCGGATGGCAGGTGCTCCGATTAAAACATTTGCATGGGTATTTACATAATTTGCATGGGAATTTAGTAATATCCAAAGAGTCGTCCACCGTGAAATTATTCATTAAACATCATAACATTTTTTTGTACAGTTTTGTCTTGTAACCTCACTGTTTTCCTGATTGCCTTCTTCTCGCTTTTATTTGTACTAACCATTTTCCGTAGAAAGTTAATTTTATGTACATTCCATCTTTACCATGTAAAATTTCAGTATATTCCATATTTTTTAAATGTACTTATCACTTTATCTTTACCTAGCCCCTACAAAGTGTTGCGATGATTGGAAGCCACATTGCATAGCTTAATGAATACTTCTTCAAACGACATGTTCGGCACAGTCACTACTGTTCATGGCTGAACTAGATTAGTGGTTGTCCCACATTAGCTCAATAGCGTTGTTCATGCCATTCATGTGATGAAAGCATTAAAAATTGCGAATGTGACTTGCGATTCATGCAAATATGTTATGTAAATGAAATCGTGAGCAATACAATTTGTTACATGTTCCGTGCATAAATTAATATATGGAGAGTCATGAAATTTTCATGACATGTCAATCTGCACATCCCATGATTCATGGGTTGCACATTTTTTACTTGCCAGCCAATGTGGAATAATAGGTTGTTAGAGTCCTTCAAGATTGATTACATCGGCAATGATCCCGACATCAGTTGCACCTCATCGTTGTCGCACCACTATATCTTCCCAATGGAAAGTTCCTCTGGTTGTTTTCTGATGGGCACTATCAATATTTCACCAACAAAGAGGTGGTTGATCACGTAGAGATATTAACATCTAAGCATCCCGAGTGTGATCCTGCTTAGCACCTCATACGAGAATTGTTACTCTGGGCTGTAAAGAAGGCTCATGAGCAACCAACTCTATACTTTGCGCAACACAACCTGACTGCACAAACCAGTTTTTACATTGTTCTTAACTTCACTTGTCTATTGATTGCAAGGTATGAACTACCATGAACTGCTCAATATATCCCATAGTGAGAGGAGGAAGTAACATGACGATGTGTAAATTGTCGTGATCTTTTTCAAGGGGAAGGTATGGAGATCCACCATTTATGTGGTCCAAAATGTGTCCTTGTCTTCATAGAGATTGAAAGGTCGGTTGCCTTGTGAGCAATTCAAGGTGTTTCATAGTTAATAGAAGATCTAAGCTAAATGCTTCTGGTGGGCTAGTAGGGTATGATGACATCGAAAAGCCGAAACGAGTAGGAGTTGTCGAGGCACCTCCACCGTGAATAACCTTCTTAGTTATTTTTTCAGTAAGAGAATCATGCTATGTAATTAGGTTTCCTCGGCAATGATGGTTATAGGTGATGCTGATAGAAAGAAGAAGGGGAAAATGCATAGGTCCAATAAGAATACAATGTTTGTTTCGTTTCCCGTACATGACCAACATTAATATATTCCACTAGAGGCTGTCGCAAGCCTCTTCGCGCCATCAATTTTATCCAATTAAAACTTCTCGCAAAAATCTTTATTAGGCGCTACAAGAAATACATCATGCTGCGAGCACATAATTCAGTGGTGACCGAGTTTGCACTAATATTTTAACTGTACTTTCCTAGCTTTCAATATCGATGGCTGAGAAGTAGTCTGCACCTAACTTTCATGAAGATAACACTTTTCGTCGGTCACAAGTATTTCCTGTAAATTACCACACGACAACGGCGTTTAGCACAATACATGACATGATATATGATTTTTTTTCAAAATTCCCTATAACTTTGTTCCTCTGTTGGGATCATTAGTTGATCAATTTATTGTTCTATACTTTTCTTATGATAACAAGAAGACAAACACAATGCATGTTTTCCTTCTTCCCTTGTGTTTCACCCAATAGCAAATGCAGTTTCGATCAAGGAATGTTATTTATATAGACCAATTATAATAAGAAAATGCAGCCATATGAATTTGTTCGGATTGAGAATAGACATAGAAGGGATAAAAAAATAACATAAACAAAATTGACATCCATTCCACAAACAAAAAAAACAGTGGATGCTATGCACCTGACATTTTTAATAAACTTATTCAATATAATTTAGGTCCACCTTCAGTAATGGCATCATTTTATCATATGGAAATACATCAAGATAGGTTAATGCATTTAGGTTTTTGCTGATGTCCTACGATGAAAATACATTAAGTTTGATAGACTCAAATATTATCGGTATTAAAAAATAGTCAGGATGTCAGGGGCTCGGCTTAAAACATATGCACGAACATTTGTCGAATCAGTGTGCGAAGAGCACTTGTGATAATCCAAAGAATCGATGCCATGATAGTACTCACTAAAAATCGAAATTGTCATCTGCACTTTTTGTTTTGTAACATTAATATTTCAGATGAATTGCAACTCCCTTCGATGTGTACTTGCAGTTTTTTATTAGGGAGTTTATTACGTGTACATACCATTTTTTTAGTATGTTAATTTATGTACTTAATTTTTTTAAATGTACTAACCATTTTTTTACCTAGCCCCAAAAAATGTTGTGAATATCAGATGGAATGTTGATTGAGATATTGGGGAACTCTTCAAACAACTGGTCCGGCACATTCAATGCCATCAAGGGCTCGAAGAGAAAGTTTAAAAACAATGAACTTTTGGCTGACACTCTGTTCCCAAATTGATCCCGACGCTCCTTGGACCAAGAAATCATTAGGAGGATCAGAAGCGACTCAGATCAGGCAAGCCAAGAACTGTACACTACTAGGTAAAACCCTAGTAGTAGCGTGGGTTTGAAGCACATTAGTGGCGCGTGCTGCCATGCTACCAATAAGACGCTACAACTATTACTTAGCAGTAGCGTGTGTGACACGCGCTACTGCTAAGACACATAGCAGCAGCGCTTCTTCTCTCCCGCGATGCTGCTAATCTAGCTAGTTGCACCGTGTTTACTATCCATCGCTACTAGTATTCTTTTTTTCTTTTCATTTTTATTTTTAGTGTATTTATACGCCGTTATAAATTTTTTGGTAGAATACCAATTATGAGGTTTGTATCATTATGTCCATAACAGTGTGTCAAATGAAGGTGGATTAGGTTCAAGTGGAGACTGTATGTGGTGCATGTCAAAAGTATACTACTAATCCAAACTTGATCTAGTTTGGACTAGTAGTACTTTCAATGTGCACCACATGTTGCCTCCACTTGAATCTAATCCACCAGCACAAGCTATTTAATCATCATCATAGTATTTATTTAATCACCATTGTCATAGTGTAGCACATAATCATCTTCAAACTCATTCTAGCTAGCTAATCACCACCAACACTAGATGTGGTAGCTATCTAATCACCACTAACCCTAGCTAATAATAATCATCATAGTCATTACCACCAACACTAGCTATTTAATCATCATAGTCATAGTGTAGCACATCATCATCTTCAAACTCATTTCTAGCTAGCTAATCACTCCTGCTACTCTCTCTCTCTCTCTGGTAAAATAACATAAAACATGTGTAGCTCCTCCTTCATCTAGTTGGAGTATGCAGATGAACCTGTCTCCTAATCGTTGGCCGCGCTTCTGATTGCTGCCCCCTAGTACTTCTCTGCGCTCCTCCATCAAAAATTTGGTCTAGTCTTTCACTATTAAGAATTCGTCGCTAATCCTGAATGCACTAAAGTGATTTGTAGGATATCTTGGCCGTAAGCTAACAATGCTCATGGTACTTCTAGTCTCGATCCCATGAGGCACAACATTCATCAGGAGACCCTGTTGAAGAACATCGTATGGTAACATACTTAGCAATGAAGTTTAGCTTAAAAATAATGTATGGAAAAGATGCACTGAGGACAAATAGTAAAAATCTTACCATCTTTCCTAAATAGATGTGACCGAAGTTCATTACGAACACTATTGTCACACGTTTTCCGTACTAACATTTCTAAGTGCAGGAAGAAAATTTGTCTTGACAGTATCAAGATCCGCAAGCCATGAAACATAATGACTTAGCTCCTCGTAGTTTAGTTCAGCCCCGGGACAGTAGTAGGTCCTGTCTACCAGCGCTGGACATGTTCGCTTGAACGGAAATAAGCTGACAATATAAATTAGGTATCAACTATTTTTGAATAAACAATATCAAAGACTTAAATATGGTTGAGAAACTCACATAATGGTATAACTGGAGGCGTCTGACATCGACCCAGATGTCGGCATTACCTTCAATATCATCTTCCGGACGAATACCAAAGGTGATAACCATATCAGGCTCAAATGCATAAGTCTTGCATAGTGCCACTCGGAGGTGTAACCTGCAAACATGACCGGCCACTTGGGCAAGCACATATCCTATTTGAGCAACACAAGATATACATTTCAAAATATCTTATAGGACTCAAATTAGCATGCATTCAATAAGCAAAAGTAAATCATCTCATGCGTCCGTACATCGTTGAATATTATCACTAATACATCATGAATAGTATCATACATATAACATCACTAATACAAGTAAACCCTAGCGCACGACGGGTATCGGCGCTGGTGGTGGACACCCACAGAGAAGGAACCATCACGTGATCATAGCTCCAGTGTGATCCCCGGAGAACCTGCCAGGTATTGGAGAACCTGTGCTCCAACGCGAACAAGTAGCGACAGACATGCGCGTCCCCCTCACTGACACGGTGACGCACCACCTCCGCGGGGTCCTCGAGCCTATGGACCGTCACTGGCCCATGCGACCGCCACCAAAGAAGGTTCGATTCAACGACAGGCTGGCTCCTCACCAACCTGCGCCCCCCGATAGGTAGCGCCTCCCAGTACCACCCCGGCGGAGCCCAGTCCTGGACATGGCCCATCTTGTGACGTAGGTGTCCTCCGCGACTCGACGACGAGGATGCGGTATAGGCATCGTCGACGTCGATGCGGGAAAAAATTCTTTAACTAAAAAAATAAAAACAATTAGTACCTAGTTCTTACTAACTAATTAGTACCTAGTTCTTACTAACTAATTCTTACCAACTAATTAGTACCTAGGAACTACTGCCCTAATTCTTACTAACTAACTAGTACCAAGGAACTACTGCCCTAATTCTTACTACCTAATTAGTAGTTATTACTAACTAATTAGTACCTAGGAACTATTGCCCTAATTACCATCTAATTTGATGAACCTAGGGGTGGAAAGTGGTAGCAAATATTCCAATTATCCAACTTAAAAGTGAAATAAGTGGTCAAATTTTACTCGTTTTATGATTCATCTTAGAAATTTGATTCGTTTGCACCCTTACACGAACCTTAACTAATTTGAGCCGCATCGGTATCCGATTCGTTTCCACCCTTACATGAACCCTAACTAATTTGATGCAACTAAAATATGAAGAAACCCTAGGCAGAGGTAGGGGAGAGGGAGGAGCAGGCATGCTCACCTCAGGTGCCTGCGACGAGGGAGGGGCAGGCGGCGTCGAGGTCGGGGTCGGGGCTCGGGCACGCGGCGGAGGGCGGCGTCGAGGTCAGGATCGGGGACGGCGTCCGGGGCGGCGTTGAGGTCGTAGGTGGGGGCGGCGTTGAATTAACACTACTAGGAAAATGCTTATAGATAGAAGTTTACCAGTAGCGAGTTTTTTTACCCCACGCTACTAGTAATTACCGGTAGTGCTGTGTAGAAAACACGCTACTACTAACATATAGCAGCCGTGTTTGTTTGTTTGGGCCGCGCTACTGTTACATGGGCCGCAGGGCAGCATCTATAGCCACTTAGCTGTTGTGTTTGTTCTGAAAGGGCGCTACAGCTGGTGGGCTTAGCAGTAGCGTGGTGCTCCAACCAGCGCTACTACTATAGCAAAAGAAAACCTGCCCGCGAGCGCCCCCGCACCCCCCTCGTCTCACACAATCCCCTCTGCCCGACGACGACGCCGCCACGGTTAGGGTTCGTCCCCGGCCGCCTCACCCCCGTGGACGGTGCCGTGCGCCGCCACCACGCGCGGTCCCCCGCCTCCGCCCACGCTCCAGCCCCGTAAGTCCCCCTCTCGATCTCTTCCTCCCTGCGTGCGCCACAGTAGATCCTCTCAATCTCTCGGTTAGGGTTCATCATAGGGGCACCACAGTAATGGCGGTTCAGGCAGGGAGGAGGCGGCGGGGGCTGCGCTGCACTGCCGGCCGGCGAGGTGGAGACGAGGAGCAGCAGGGCTTGCAGTTGCCGGGGAGTGGAGTGGGGAGCAGAGCGGAGCAGAGCAGGGAGCAGTAGAGTGAGAGTGAGAAATAGGGAGCAGTGGAGTGAGAGTGAGACCGAGTAGTATAGGATTTGGATGTGTCGAGTGCAGGAAGGAGTACCAATATTTTGCTTGACTTGACCTGCCATTGCTTATTAATGTTTTCTTTTTCATCCTTACCATAAACTACTCCTAGCATGGCAGTAATTTATATATTGCATTTGTGTCGGTCGATTTTGTGTAAAGCCATGAGGCCGAGACCGAGTAGTAGTTCATCACATACACTAGTATTGCTTCTATAGGTCGACTATTCTGATGTCATGTTATGGATATTGCTTCTATAGGAGTGTAAGTGCTCGGTTCGGGTTGTATCAAGTGCTCGGTTCGGTGTTGTTCATGTGAGAGACAAAGCTACAAGCTCATGTTTATTTATTGTGCTTTGTTGTGAGAAATCATCAACATTTAGGATTACTGATAAGAAGGGGGTAGTTTATTTAGTGTGCTTTCTTGTGATTAATGAAGATGAGATGAGATCAAAGTATTGTTATGTTTTGCCATATATTTGTTTGTTACATCTCTAGATTATTGAGCTACTAGTATTGTTTAACCTTGTGTTTAGTGCAAATTTCATGCTGATGGCGACGCTTCATCTGAAGAGTTGGGGACATTAATGTACTAGATTGCTAGCTTTATGATTGTTGGACTGAACTTTATATTTACTTTTTAGTTGTTATTTTGCTTGCCATGTGAACTCTAGCTATGAAAACTTTATGTTTACTTTTTGGATTGTTAATCCTTTAATCATATTGCTTTAGGGAAATGGCGCCACCACCACCACCACCACCATGTCGACGGTGCAAGTCAAGGTGCGCCAGCAGCCTTGCAACTGACACGCTGTTTGGCATCTACTTCGAGTCTAGTTTTCTTCATGTGGCGGTAATAAATTTTATGAAACTAGTAACTACTATTTTGTTTTTAGTGTTATTGGCATTAATGCATCGTGTATATATCATTTTGCTTTTTGTACACAGATCGTCCCATGCAATGTGAGGTCAGAATTCAACAATCTGACTGGAGACTCTGTGACCTTTGAGGCTCCTGGGGGCCCTACACTATGGAGATCAAGAAAGGGCGAAAGATGACGCGGGTGGGAGGAGATGGATGGGTCCGTTTCATCGACAACATGCGTATCACCGGTGGTGAGTTGATCAGCTTCTCCTTCAGAGCTGAAAGAGCCAAGCTGGCCATGATTTATATCAACAAAACAGAAGATTATGAGGATGATGAGGATGATGACGACTAAGGGAGTCCCCGATTAGGGGGTGTCCGGATAGGCGAACTATCATCGTTGGCCGGACTCCTGGACTATGAAGATACAAGATTGAAGACTTCGTCCCGTGTCCGGATGGGACTTTCCTTGGCGTGGAAGGCAAGCTTGGCGATACGGATATTTAGATCTCCTACCATTGTAACCGACTCTGTGTAACCCTAACCCTCTACGGTGTCTATATAAAGCAGAGGGTTTTAGTCCATAGGACGAACAACAATCATACCATAGGCTAGCTTCTAGGGTTTAGCCTCTTTGATCTCGTGGTAGATCTACTCTTGTACTACCCATATCATCAATATTAATCAAGCAGGAGTAGGGTTTTACCTCCATCGAGAGGGCCCGAACCTGGGTAAAAACATTGTGTCCGTTGTCTGCTGTTACCATCCGCCTAGACGCACAGTTCAGGACCCCCTACCCCGAGATCCGCCAGTTTTGACACCGACATTGGTGCTTTCATTGAGAGTTCCACTGCGCCGTCGCCATCAGGAAGGATGCCTCATCCCGTCTTTAAAGACGGCACCGTTGCTAAAGGAGCTTTGGCCATCGGCCAAACTCTCAGGCTAGGCAGTTTTCTTATGACCGCCTGTTCGGCCGCCGCGCCGACGACGACTTGTCGGGTCATCAGAGGCAATCTTCACGTCAACTCGGAACTCGCCGAGCAGTTAGATCCGATGGAGCTCTCTTCCTTAAACGAGCTCTTGGATCGCATCGCGTCCCTGGGAGTCGCTACAGACTACGACCAGAATGGGCCTAAAACCGATCTGAGAGAGATTAACTCTCCCCAGGCTACCCACCACGTTGTTGTGGTAGAGGAACAATATGGTGATCCTTCTTCTATCCTAAGGACTAGCTATGTCCGGATTCCTGACCCCTCCATGCCGGATTCCCGCGGAGGGGAGAACACCACTCAAGCCCTGAACTTAAAGTCAGGCAGCGGGCTAGATTCATCGGACAACGTCCAAGAACCCAAGCTTCCAAGTTCAGAAACTTTTTGGCCCCTGAGTCTTAGATCGGACGGAGTTCGGAATTGAACTCCACCTGCCCACCCAAACATAAGCGATCTATCCCAAATCCGGCAAGAGCCCACTGAAACAGTACATCATTACTGGGCCAGATTCTTCCTGGTCATGAACAGGATAAAGGACTGTCGTGAAGAGGACGCAATTTGATTCTTCTGCATTAATTGCACTGACGAAGGAATCCTCAACGCCGTAAGTCGTCGCGAAATTACACGCTTTGCTGACTTGGCGTCCATAGTACAAAAGTACTATGCGATGGAGAGCGCCTGGAAAACCGAAATCAAATTTTGGGATAATCCAGCCTTAAACACAACCCTAGTCCAAAGTAAAAGGGTGCATCATTACCAGGCACCTGGGTTAAATACCAAAAAGCAAAAACCCTCTAAAGGGCATGGAACCGTACTGGAGGGATGGCTCAATGGACCCTGCAAAATTCATAGTACAGAGGGCGCCACTCCAACTCATAGCATTAGAGCATGTTGGATACTACGGCAGGTGGCCAAAAGTGGCGAAGAGCTTCTAGCTCTAGAGCATTAGCCCGACAATACCAGTGCGGTATTAACAGTCTTCGAAACTTTCGCATCAAATAATATGCGGAAACGAACACTCCGCAGCCTTGCCGAAGTCCACCAGGTAGCAACAATAAATCCATGGAGTGACACGGCTATTACCTTTAACGCCACTGACAAACCTAAATTCCGAACAGCCCGAGCACCAGCCGCATTGGTCCTCAGTCCAATAGTGGACAGCTTTCGCCTTACCAAGGTACTCATGGATGGCGGCAGCGAATTAAACCTCATTTACGAGGAAACCCTTTGAAAAATGGAAATAGACTGGAGCCGCATTGGGCGAAGCAGCATAACATTTAGAGGAATAATCCCCAGTCGGGAAGCATGCTGTACAGGAAAAATCACACTGGATGTGGTGTTCGGCACGCCGGATAATTACAGGTCCGAGGAGGTCACATTCCAAATGGCCCCATTCAGCAGCGGATACCATGCTCTATTAGGGCGAGAGGCATTCACAAATTTTCAAGCTATACCCCATTACGGGTACATGAAGCTCAAAATGCCCGGACCCAACGGAATCATCACTCTTGCTAGTGACCCGGACATAGCACTCCGCGCCAAAAATAAAACAGCCGCACTTGCCCTTGAGGCACTATCCGAAGCCCTAGCGGCCGAGGAACTCACTACGCTGCGCTCCACAGTGAACAGGGACGATGTGATACTCGATAAGAGATCCAAGTCCACCTCTTTTAAACCGGTGGACGAAATAGTCAAATTCCAAGTCCATCCAACGAACCCTACAAAAATGGCCTCCATCAGGGCACAATTAAACCCTGGTGTAGACGCCGAACTACAAGAATTCCTACGCGAAAATTGGGACATCTTTGCCTGGCACCCTTCAGACATGCCAGGAATCCCACGCCGGCTGGCCGAGCACAGCCTAAATATCCTAAAAGGATTCAAGCTAGTCAAACAAGCTCTTAGGCGTTTCTCCGAACCTAAGAGACATGCCATGGGAGAGGAGCTAGCCAAACTATTGGAGGCCGGATTCATTAGATATATAAAACATTCGGACTGGCTAGCAAACCTGGTAATGGTACCAAAGAAGGACAAATCCTGGCACCTGTGTGTCGATTTCAAGGACCTTAACAAGGCTTCCCCAAAGGATCCCTTCCCCCTTCCCCGCATCAATCAAATTATCGTCGCTACCGCGGGACACGATTCATTGTGCTTCCTCGACGCATACTCCGGCTACCACCAAATTAAGATGGCAGAGCCAGACCAAGCCGCAACGGCATTCATCACTCCATACGGCCCATTCTTCTTCAACACAATGCCCTTCGGGCTCAAAAACGCCGGCGCAACATATCAGCGCATGATTCAGACATGTCTGGCAAACCAGATCGACAAAACAGTAGAGGCATACGTAGATGATGTGGTCATCAAATCCAAGCATGTCGAAACTCTAGTAGATGACTTGAGGCTCACATTCGACAATCTCCGAGCATATGACATTAAGCTCAACCAGGAAAAATGTGTTTTCGGCGTACCAGCCAGAAAGCTCTTGGGCTTCATTGTATCCGGTAGAGGAATTTAAGCAAACCCAGCCAAGATCCGAGGTCTGTCACAATTGGTTATCCCAAAAGACCTCAAACAAATACAAAAATTGACTGGATGCATGGCGGCTCTAAGCCGCTTTATCTCCCGCTTAGGAGAAAAGGCATTACCCCTTTATCGCCTCCTGCGGCGCACCGAACACTTCGAGTGGATGGATGCCCCCACGGCCGGACTCGAAGAAATCAAAGCCATATTGGCAAAAAATCCGGTCCTGGCCGCGCCCAACATGGGCGAACCAATGCTATTATACATCGCGGCAACCCATCAACTTGTAAGCGCGGTGCTCGTTGTCGAATGAGAAACAGACGGACACAAGTTCCCTCTCCAAAAACCAGTTTACTACGTGTCCACTGTCCTAACTCCATGCAAGTCACGGTACCCGCATTATCAAAAGATAGCATACACGGTGTTCATGGCATCCCGGAAGCTGCGACACTACTTCCAAGAGTGTTTGATAACAGTAGTCTCCGAAGTACCTCTTAATGACATTATAAACAACCGCGACGCAATGGGCCAGATTACCAAATGGGCCATCGAGCTCCTCCTGTTCGACATAACCTACAAGCCACGGCGAGCTATTAAGTCACAAGTTTTGGCTGACTTCATCGCCGCATGGACTGAAGCCGAACTCCTTAAAGAGTACGACGCATATTCCAACTAGATCATGCACTTCGACGGCTCCAAAATGTTGGCTGGCCTGGGGGCTGGCGTCGTTTTGACGTCCCCAATTGGAGATACAGTCCAATACGTACTTCAGATAATGTACACGGACTCCAACAATGCAGCTGAATACGAGGCCCTTCTACATGGTCTCCGGATGTCAGTCTCCATGGGCATTCAGCGCCTAGAGGTCCGCGGGGACTCAAACCTCGCGATATCCCAAATAAATGGAGACTTTTAAGCCAAGGATCTGAAAATGGCAGCTTATCGCAGCGCCGTCCTAAAATGTCAGCTCGGTTTGAGGGGCTCGAATTTCACCATATAGCCCGGGAGAACAACCAGGTAGCAGACATGTTGGCACGCATTGGCGCAAAGCGCGATGCCGTCCCTCCCAACATCTTCCTAGAGAGGCTTTTCAAGCCATCCGTATTATGGGAGGGAGAGTCCGGAAATAACATCCCGGACCCAACCACAGTACCCCACACCGAACATTCTGACATAGTTGGTGGTTCTGCCAACGAAATAACACCGTCAGCCCACACAATAGTGGCAGTCATTGCCCTGTGGACAGAACCATTCCTAGCCTACCTACATAGGTAGGAATTTCCCGAGGACCAAAACGAGGCCCGCTGCATAGTGCGGCGATCTAAAGCCTATAAGGTCCATGAGGGAGAGCTTTATAAGAAAAGCACAATCGGAGTCCTTCAAAGGTGTATCTCCAAAGAGGAAGGGCAGAATCTTCTGGCTGAAATTCATGCCGGACTCGGCGGGCACCACGCCGTAGCCCGGGCCCTTGTAGGCAAGGACTTCCGTACAGGATTTTATTGGCCGACGGCCCGGGCAGATGCTCAGGACTTGGTCCAACGATGCGTCGGGTGCCAGCTCTTTGCTAATCAAAGCCACATGCCACCTACCGCCCTCAAAACTATACCCATCACCTGGCCATTCGCGGTCTGGGGGCTTGATATGGTTGGACCCCTTAAAGCAGGAACCCACAAGCAAAAATACCTATTGGTCATGGTGGATAAATTCACCAAATGGATAGAGGCAAAGCCTGTTAAGACGGCCGAATCCGGAACGGTGATAGACTTCATATCAGGGGTAGTACACCGTTACGGCGTCCCCCAAAGCATCATCACTGATAATGGCACGAACTTCACGGCTGACGAGGTCAAACTCTGGTGCAAAAACATGGGCATCAAACTCGACTATGCTTCAGTCTATCACCGCCAAACTAACGGTCAAGTCGAGCAAGCAAATGGTCTAATCATGAGCGGCATTAAACCCAGACTAGTGTGGTCCCTCAAGGAATCTAATACGCAGTGGGTAGAGGAGCTCGACTCTGTACTCTGGGGGCTGCGGACCACACCGAATCGCACTACCGGATTCACACCATTTTTATGGTGTACGGCGCAGAGGCAGTTTTGCCCTGCGACATAATTCATGACTCACCTCGCGTGCGCATGTACGAAGAAAGAGAAGCCAAGCTCGATCGGCAGGACAGTTTGGACACCTTGGAGGAGGAGCGCGACGTGGCAAAAGCCTGTTCCGCATTCTATCAACAGCAGGCTCGAAGATACCAAAACAGAGAAGTACGGGCCAAAGCTTACAATGTTGGCGAATTAGTTCTACGCCTGCCGGACAAGAAAAAGGACAAACTCAAGCCCAAATGGGAGGGTCCCTTCATCATCGACCAAGTCCTGACCAGCGGAGCGTACCATCTGCGGAAGGCATCGGATAACCGACTTGAGCCGAACCCATGGAACGCAGCCCGTCTCCGAAGATTCTACGCCTAGCGCCGGACTCTGAGTTCGTCTCCTTCCTCCGTCTATATTTTGTACTTTAACTGTCTTTTATTTCTCTCCTTCTCCCTCCTTTTTTATGAAGCCGTTAGAGGCTCGTTTGCGCACTGTTCGCACACACTTGACGCGTTATCCGCGCTCAGTATACCTGGGGGCTTCTTTAACAGAAGCTTATTTATATGGGCTTTATGCCCAAGACATGTGTCACACTTTCGCATGTACCTTTTATTCACCATTATATGCATCGATATGACTTAAGTTTTGGCCAAGATGGGTTGCCTGACTCCTGTGCTTACCCCTACGTTCCCGATTGTTCGGCTAGGTGGTAAAGCGAGCACCTCTGCGATTGTTACCGCCGGGTCAGCCGGACGTGTACC
Organism: Triticum dicoccoides; assembly: GCF_002162155.2. Lineage (NCBI taxonomy): Eukaryota > Viridiplantae > Streptophyta > Magnoliopsida > Poales > Poaceae > Triticum > Triticum dicoccoides. The sequence goes on from NC_041393.1 coordinate 775,227,739, forward strand.
TCAGACTGGGTGAAGGCGAAAGCTAGCGTTCTTAAGGAAATATTCGGCCGGTGAACTAAAAGACAATTTCTTACTTATTCATTTGTCTGCCCCCAGATGTTTTTCTGCTTTTTTCGCAGTCCAGACATGCACTTTAGGGCATGCCTCCCAGGGAAAGGAACCCCTAACGGAACTATTCTCCCTGGAAGATGTTTCTTACTAACCATGTAATATAACATAACTAGTTGGGCACTTGTCTGATAAAACACTCATGATCCCTACGCCTGGTCTCCACGCATACCCCGGTTCTTACATAACCGCGAGGGTATTCAGACACACTCCGGACTGTCAGGTCCCGAGGTTGAAGCGAAAAGGTCCGCTACGACAAACGATCTACAATCCGGCTAGAAGGCATTTTACATGTCATTTTAAATTACATAGTCAAATTGACTGATTGTATTCCTCTTCAATACCATCTAATAAGCTGTTTAGTTTACAGTCCCGCTGGGAATACTTTGCGGCCAACTCTACTTGGCCGTACATTAAGCTCACAGGGATCTCCTTCCCATCGGGCCCCACAGGTCCGACCTCGGCCATGTGGTTTGGGTCAGCCTTCGTGTACCGCGTCTTCACCATGGCCCAGGCCTCCCTGGCGCCTTGACGGCAGGCCGATATCTTCCATAGCCGGAAGCGTCGCCGTGCTCCCTGAAGCCTCTCTGCAAGCTCTCCAAGGCCTTCGGATAGGGAGATGGATGGCCACAACGCCTGGGCGACGCCTCTCATCACCTGCCGAACTCGTTCGTGCAGTTGCAGAAGCTCGAGAAGTAGGTCACCCATTGAACCGGGAATTTCCTCTGTAGGACGACCTGTGAGCATACCTACAGACATATTTCTGTTAGTCGACTTCCTCGCCGAACTCTTCTTTTCAAAAGTTCGCTCAAGCACTTACTATAAATGCTGCGACGAAGCCGCCAATTCTCCTTAACGGAGTCAGACTGCTGGGCTCGAATATCCTTTAGTTCCTCACCCAGCTGGGTGTTGGCATCTTGGAGATTATTTTTCTCTTACCTCACCCTTGTAAGCACATTCTCGCCGGCCTTTAGCCGGCGCAGGAGCTGTTGCTTGTCCGGATCTAGTCCGGCGCCATCTGCAATATTATTGTCAGACTTATACACACGCCGCACTTCACAAACTACTTATCTTTTGAAGTATATATTACCGGATGGGGTCTCTGTGGCTCCCCGTGTGGCGGCTAGTGCGGCCTCAAGCTGGGCCATGCACTCTTCAAGCTCCTGAGATAGTCGGGTATTCTTTTCCGTACGATCCTGCATAACAAATGATCCTTAAATCAGTTCTCCTAACTATTTTATGTCTCGGGGGCTACTGGCATATATAACTGTCAAATCTCCTCACCCATATGTCCTTTACATATTGCTCTGTGGCTCTGGCTAGACCATCTTGAGCGGCACGAAGGTGCACGTCTCCCGAATTGAAAGCGTTCAATGCCTCTTGGGAGAAACATGCGTCACGAAGAACTGTCCGGCGGCGCCTGCGATTCATGGCACTCTCCACCTCGGAGTTGGTGGCGGACAATCTATCGGCATCCTTTGTCGGAGGAGCATCCGACGCACGCCTCGTGTTCACCTCTGCTTCCGGACCCGGCGTTGGAGCCTGGCTAGCGGAGGCTCGATTGGCCATCTCTCCGGACACAGTCCGGCGAGCGCTCTTTTGCCTAAAAGGAGCACCAGTGTTAATATACCTTCCCGGAATCAATCCCGAGAATATGGTGACATGCCTTACCGTTGCGGCAGCGTTTCAATTCGGACCGCACTTCTTTTTAGCCTGCGTGGCCGTGCTGCCCCTTGTTGGCTAGCCGCCGCGGGCTCGGCCTCCCGCCTCGAAGGCACCCCCTGTGAAACACCATTGGTATACGGTGATCAAAAATAAGCACGGATGGGTCATTATCAAAGTACTGGGGCTTCGGTCTCAGTTACCTGGGAGGCTAGAAGTATTCCGGGGTAATCGACCGTAATGGCAACCAAGGCATTATCGATGCTTAGTTGGTGAAATACCCCATCAATCAGCTCCACCAATATGTCCGGATCCTCTTGGGAGGCCGGATCGAGGAACCATTCCGGATCTCGGGTTGCGGAGGCGGGCTGCTTATATCTTTTACGGCCTGGCGCAGTTCCTGCGTCGAAATCACAAAATGAGATATCTAACCATGGGAGTATGGATCGAATGTGCAAAAAAGGAAATGTCCGCTTACCCAGCTTTGAGGATTGTTCATAGAAAATCCGTTCAATGGACTGACGCGGAGAAAATCCTCCTCTTCCCCCTTGTACAGCGCGGACAAGATCTTCACCAGATCGGCGACCGATCCCGACCCCGTACGGCCGTGACGGGTGGCATCGTCCTCCCCATTGAAATCCCACATGGGGTGGCCCCTATACTGGAGTGGATGCACCCCCCGCATAATGCACGTGGCCATGACACCGATCATGGTCAGTCCGGAATGAGCTAGCAACCTTATTCGGCTCATCAGGTAAAGGACGTCCCTGTCGTTTTCCCTCTGGGCGCTCCGTGGACGCCAACTTAGGCGTTTCTTCAAGGGAGCATTACTGAACTCTGGGAGGCCGATCCGAAGGGGATCCGGTAGCGGGGCGTCTTCTATATGAAACCATTCCGAAGGCCAGTCTTCAGACGCCTTCTTCGGGGTTCCGGATAGATATCCGGTTCCGGCGATGCGCCATAGCTCGGCTCCGCCCACTTGATATATTGACCCCTCATGAGAACGGGGTACGAGGCAGAAAAATCCCTTCCACAGCGCAAAATTAGCCTCGACGCCCAAGAACAGTTTGCAAAGGGCCACGAAGCCCGCGGTGTGTAGAATGGAGGCAGGCGTAAGGTGGTGCACCTGGAGGCCGTAGAACTCCAGGAGCCCCCGAAGAAACGGATGTATTGGAAATCCGAGTCCTCTTATCTAATAAGAGACAAAGCATACCCGCTCTCGTTTGGAAGGATCGGGGACGCTCTCCGCTTGCTTTCCGCCCTTATAGGTGGCGAGTCCGACTCGAACCGAAACCATGAAGGATGGGGGAAGAAATCCCTTGCTTTGGAGCGTCACTAGCTTGCTATGCGGGACTGAGCATCTCTCCCAATCCCCAGGATGGTGGCTGGGAGCGCGAGAGGAGGAGCCGCGTCGACTGTCCATGATGGAATGGATTTTTTGTCAGAGGCGCTCCGATGAAAGCTTGCGGAGGGGGGATGGTGTGATTCGGATCTAGATCCTCGTCTCTTTTTATAGGCGGCTCATTTGCGCAGCTAGGGGGGAAAGTGTAAAAATACCCTGGCTTTTCACATTCGTTCGACACGTGGAAGATGGCCATTATTGGGCGTGGAAGCCAAGGAGCGCGGCATTTACCAGAAGCCGGACACTATTCGACAAGTATATGGAATTTGGAGAAGAACCCGCCTCGCAATGCCGATACAATCTACACGCCGGACTCGTCATCATTGAAGCCTGGTTCGGGGGCTACTGAGGGAGTCCCGGATTAGGGGGTGTCCGGTTAGCCGAACTATCATCGTTGGCCGGACTCCTGGACTATGAAGATACAAGATTGAAGACTTCATCCCGTGTCTGGAAGGGACTTTCCTTGCCGTGGAAGGCAAGCTTGGCGATACGGATATGTAGATCTCCTACCATTGTAACCGACTCTGTGTAACCCTAACCCTCTCCGGTGTCTATATAAACCGGAGGGTTTTAGTCCGTAGGACGACCAACAATCATACCATAGGCTAGCTTCTAGGGTTTAGCCTCTTTGATCTCGTGGTAGATCTAGTCTTGTACTACCCATATCATCAATATTAATCAAGCAGGAGTAGGGTTTTACCTCCATCGAGAGGGCCCGAACCTGGGTAAAAACATGGTGTCCCTTGTCTCCTGTTACCATCCGCCTAGACGCACAGTTCGGGACCCCCTACCCGAGATCCGCCAGTTTTGACACCGACATTGGTGCTTTCATTGAGAGTTCCTCTGTGTCGTCACATTTAGGCCCGATGGATCCTTAGATCATCAACAACGACGCGGTCCAGGGTGAGACTTTTCTCCCCGGACAGATCTTCATATTCGGCGGCTTTGCACTGCGGGCCAATTCACTTGGCCATCTGGAGCAGATCGAAAGCTACGCCCCTGGCCATCAGGTCAGATTTGGGAGTTTGAACTACACGGCTCACATCCGCGGAGACTTGATCTCCGACAGATTCGAGCCACAGCCAAGCGCGCCGCATTGTCTCGATGGGTATGATCTAGCTCTGCTACCGAACAGTGCACTGGAGGCCGCACCAGCGTCTGCTCCGACCCTTAGCTCGGAGCCGACTTCACCGATCGAGGACGAGTGGCTGGACACCGCCTCGGGTGTCGTGGTTCTAAGTCTGATAGTAGAGTGGGGGGTAGGTATGGAGAGGCAAGGTCCTAGCTATGGAGAGGTTGTAAACACAAGCGATGTACGAGTTCAGGCCCTTCTCGGAAGAAGTAAAAGCCCTACGTCTCGGAGCCCTGAGGCGGTCGAGTGGATTATGTGTATATGTGTTACAAGAGTCTGAACCCTTCTGCCTGTGGAGGGGGGTGGCTTATATAGAGTGCGCCAGGACCCCTGCCAGCCCACGTAATGAAGGGGTTTAAGTACATTATAAGTCTGGGGCGTTACTGGTAACGCCCCGCATAAAGTGCCTTAACTATCATTAAGTCTTATTCAATTACAGGCCATTGCAGTGCAGAGTGCCTCCTGACCTTCTGGTGGTCGAGTGTATCTTCATGGTCGAGTCCTTCCAGTCAGTCGAGTGAGTTCCTCATTGGTCGACTGGAAGGTGATCTCTTCTAAGGGTGCCCTTGGGTAGGACATCTAGGTCAGGCCTGTGACCTTACCCTAGGTACATGAATCCGTCATTAGCCCCCAAATGGATTGAGGCTTGAATGAGGAAGGAGTTGATGCTGTTCCCGATTGATTTTCGGTATACTGGCTATGCGTCGTTCGTGACCAAGATCTTCTTTGTTGATAGCGAGCAACTTTTCTTCAGTCGACTCGATCCATTCTTGTCTTTCGTCGAGTGATCTTTTAGACTTTGCCGGTCCCCGAGCGACGGATCGCAGGAGATCTCGCGTCTGACAGACTGATCTGCCGCTCGCGGATTCCACGGGATACGAAATCTGGGGAGGCGCGCGAAGCGGAACGAACCGCGGCACTCGGACGGGACAGGACATAGACGCCTCGATTTCCGCGCCACTTTTTCCGCCACGTATCGTGTCAATGCAACTGTTTCGGGATATGATTAGGTTGTCAGGGTCCACCTGTCATCCACTCGGAAGGGATGTTATAAATGGGACCGGCGAGGGTTTCTGAATAGTGATCCATTCTTTCTCCTCTGCTCACCTCGTCTCCGCCCAACGCACCCGCTTTCGCCTCCGCAGAGCTCTCATCGCGCACCTCGCAGGCAGCCATGGTCAAGGAGAGGACGGCGGCGCTGGAGCGCGCAAAGAAGGCGTCAGCGGCGGAGAAGGCGCCGACGGCGGAGAAGGCGAAGGGGAGATCCACCAGCCGCAGTGGGTCTTCATCGAGATCCCGCCTGCCGAAGGGCTGGGTCCAGGGAGATTGGATCCAGTTGAATATCACAGAGCAGGATCTCCTCGACATGGCCAATGACAGGCTGATCCCCCACGGCGTCGCAAGGCTTCCAGGAACAGAGTGGCAACCTCAGCCGGAAGAGGGTGAGTGTGTGCTTCTGGCCACTCATGTCGATCGAGGATTTTCTCTTCCACCGAGTGTTTTCTTTCGTGGTTTGTTGAACTTCTTTGGAGCCCAACTCCACCACTTTACTCCGAACTCCATCGCGTATCTTGCTGCGTTTGTATCCATGTGCGAGAGCTTCTTGGGCTGTCGACCGCACTGGGGTTTGTTCAAGCACATCTTCACATGTCGTTCTCAGACTGTGAAGAAGGCGAGCCCAGGCGATGAGAGAACCCAAGTTGTCCAAATGTGCGGGGGCCTGGGAATTCAAATGAGGAATAAAAGCACTTTCCCAGCGATGACGTTCCCCGAGTCGGTCAGGGGCTGGCAGTCGACCTGGTTCTACTGCCAGAATGAGTCGACGCCGGGGCAGTCGAGTGGGCTCCCTCCATTCACCATGAGTCGAGTGGACAGGCCCTCCTCTTTGAAGGTGGTTCCGGAGGAGAGAGCCGATGTGAAGATGTTGATGGACCGCGTGGTGCAGCTGGTTCGGGACGGCGTGACCGGCATGGACCTTCTGGAGGTTTTCCTTCGGCGGCGTATCCAGCCTCTTCAGTTCCGGAGCCATTGCATGTGGTTGTACCGCGGAACTGAAGACGAGACCCGAGTCCACCCGGAAGTAGTCAACGACGCCACGGTGGAAAGATGGATGGCAGCGGTTACTGGGAACAAGGACAATCCTCGTGGATCCAGGAGGGTTCCTCCACTCGACTGTCACAGCGTTCCTGACAAGGTATATTTGCTCTGCTTTCCATTGTATTTTTGCCGAATTTGCCTCTGTATGTTCTGCGACTTGGTCGATTGATCTCTGTCTTGACGTCTTCCAGGCCCTCACCGAGCTGTATTCGATGCCCAATGGAGCTCAGGCCCCGACTGAGGAGGGAGAAGCCAGCGGGGGCGAGAGCCAGGAGGAGTGGGAATCAGACGCTGCCGAAGATGACGACGGTGACGACGACGACGATGAGGACGAGGAAGAGGAAGTGGAAGAGGTTGCACCACCGCGCTCGGAAAGGCGGTCGAAACTTGTCCATGACCCCACGACTGAACGCGGGAAGGGGGTTGCGACTGCCTCGCAGTCGACCAAACGCCCTCGGACCGCTTCTCCGGTGCCGAGTGAAAAGGCGCCGAAGCAGTCGAAGGTGGCCCCTTCAAAGCCAGCCAAGCTCCTGCCGAAGATGAAGGTGTCCATCCCTACCATATCAGGGTAAACATGTTGCTTAAGTCTCCTTGTTTTGTATAAGCTTTATCTCTGGTTGATACTTGAGTTGGTCGACTGATTCTTTGGAACTTCAGTGCGGCAACTTCTGATACCTCAGGCAAGGCTGACGACCATGAGATGGAGGACGCATCAACTTCAAATCCTGGTACTATGCTCTCAATTCTGTTTTTAGTCGACTGACTCATGATTTCTAATTTTGATTCTTTTTCTGAAGCTCCATCCCATGACGTTATCACCCTTCCTGAAGATGATGATGAGGATGAAGAACCGCTAAGGCACAGGAGGGGCAGGAAGGCGTCTGCTGGTCAGGCGACCCAGGATGCGACGGCGCCCGAGACTGTGGTCACGGAGGGGGAGAACGCCACTCGACACACCGTGTCTTTTGCGGTGCCGTTGACGAGTGCTCGTCCCACTTCGTTGAGTGCTGCCCAATCTTCGCTCTTCACAACACATCACGTCCTAGAGGACCAAGCCAGTGCTGCTAAGGAGGCGATACGCCAAGCGGGGATCATGATGGGGCAGGTGAAGATCATCCGGGATGCAAGCCAATCAGCTTACGACGCTAGCTCCTCCCTTCAGAGCAATGTTCAGGTTAGTCGACCACCGCCTGTCCTGTTAGGATATGCTATCAAAACTTTTTCTTTCTGAAACCCATAGCAATCACCCGCTGGGTGTGTTGATAAAAAACTCCGTGTTAGCGGGGGCACGCTGAGTGCACCCGCTGGGTGTAGTCCCCAAGGCTAAGGTCGAATGCTGGCAGTCGGTCTTAGGCTTTATAAGTAAAGGCTTTTCGTCATTCGACTGGATCGAATGGATTTCTGAAACCGGTGGGGGCACGCTGAGTGCACCCACTGGGTGTAGTCCCCGAGACTGTGGTCGACTGCTGGCAGTCGACTACAGTCTGAAGAGCACGTCTTTTTTTTTGGAAAGTCGACTGGTCGACTCTGTCTTGAACAGAATTAGTGGGGGCACGCTGAGTGCACCCACTGGGTGTAGTCCCCGAGACTACGGTCGAATGCTTGCTTTCGACTGTAGTCTTAGAAACGTGTGATTTTCTCTTATCCACTCGGAAGTGAATTATCTTTGATGTTTTGTCGATTGGTTCTTCGTAGAAATCCTGTGACCTTGCGGCTCGCTATACCGAACTGGAGCAGAAGCACATTCAGCTCGAGCTGGATCTGAAGCTGGTGCAGGAGAATCTGACGAAGGCGAAGGAGGAGACCAAAGGTATGTTCGGTGAGACCTCAACGACTCTTCTTTCCTTCCATTTGTTTCAAAATCTGACTTTGCTGTAACTTGCAGACAAGGTGAGAGAGGCCCAGAGGAAGAAGGACCTTGAGCTAGATGAGAAGATCAAGCTTGGTGACGAGAAGTTGGCTTCAGTCGCCAAGCTCGAACAGGAAAATACCAATCTAAAAGCTGCTCTGACAATTGCCACCAAGGAAGTCGACCGACTGAAAACTGACAAGACTACCTTGACCGAGAAGATCAACCAGTTGATTGGGAAGAAGAATGACCTGGAAGGCTTCCTGGGTGGTCTCGCCAAGAAATTGTTCCTCATGCTCGAAGGTAATCCTTTGCACTCGACCAACATTTTCAACTGTGATGCTTCCATTCGACCATTGTCTTGATTCGGCATTTTGTCCTTGCAGAATTCTGTCAAAACTTTGAAGAAGAGACTAGCCAGCTGGAGCCGAACCTTGACCCTGTCAATTCTCCGGTGAATGACGAAGTTGCCATGAATGTCTTCCGACTGGAGTCCCGTGTTGCAGCTGTCGTGGACTATCTTGCAAGGCTGAAGGCCGCCACTTCTCGCATCGACTCGACGCTTTGGCCCGGGGCGACACTTCAGAATGACCTCGAGTCGTTGATGGCTCGACTAAACGCGGTCCCCGACCGTGTGCAAGAGTGGAAGAAATCCTCGGCTCGGTGTGGCGCAGACGTTGCCCTGTGTCTGGCCTGAGTCCACTGCAAGGACGCGCGAGAGGAGAAGCTGGCGGCTCTCCGAGTAGCCAACACCAAGAAACACGACTTCAGGTCCTTCATGGAAACTTTCATCGCTGCTGCTACCCGGATCGCAGACGGGATCGACCTCGATGAGTTCGTTGCTCCTTCCAGCCCTCCACAGGAGGGGTAAAAAACTTTCTTTAAGCCCGACACTTTAAATTTGCCTCGGTATGCCGAGTGGAATTGTAACCGATAAACCTTAGCAGGCTTAGTGCCTGAGCACTCTCAGTTCCTTTAGGTATCGACCTAAATTTGGATTTGATGTTTGGATATGATTGCTCTTGGCTCAGATTGTTCTTTGCAGGTTCACAGCAAGATGCCCACCGCAATCGACTCATTCCTTAGGCGAGCACTGGGCTGCAGCTAAGCCTCCGAATGAGAGGTTTGCTCTTCACTCGGTAGGATTTTTCATAACTTAGGCGAGCGCTGGGCTGCAGCTAAGCCTCCGAGTGAGAGGTTTGCCCTTCACTCGGTAGGATTTTTTATAACTTAGGCGAGCGCTGGGCTGCAGCTAAGCCCCCGAGTGAGAGGATTGCTCTTCACTCGGTAGGATTTCTTTAATAACTTAGGCGAGCACTGGGCTGCAGCTAAGCCTCCGAGTGAGAGGATTGCTCTTCACTCGGTAGGATTTTTTATAACTTAGGCGAGCGCTGGGCTGCAGCTAAGCCCCCGAGTGAGAGGATTGCTCTTCACTCGGTAGGATTTCTTTAATAACTTAGGCGAGCACTGGGCTGCAGCTAAGCCTCCGAGTGAGAGGATTGCTCTTCACTCGGTAGGATTTCTTTAATAACATAGGCGAGCACTGGGCTGTAGCTAAGCCTCCGAGTGAGAGGATTGCTCTTCACTCGGTAGGATTTTCACATCATACCTGTGGCAAAGCTTAGAGGAGAGGGTCACAGTCGACCTGCACCTCGTCCTCCTTACGAGCGCACATTGTACTTAGGGCGTAGCTCAGAGGAGAGGGTCGCAGTCGACCTGCACCTCGTCCTCCTTACGAGCGTACGTTGTATTTGTGGCGTAGCTCAGAGGAGAGGGTCGCAGTCGACCTGCACCTCGTCCCCCTTGCGGGAGCACATTGTACTTAGGCGAGTATTTAAACTGCAGCTAAGCCCCCCGAGTGGGAGTCTGGCTCGCCACTCGGCAGGATTTAAATAACTTAGGCGAGCGCTGGGCTGCAGCTAAGCCCCCGAGTGAGAGGTTTGCTCTTCACTCGGTAGGATTTCTTTAATAACTTAGGCGAGCACTGGGCTGCAGCTAAGCCCCCGAGTGGAAGTCTGGCTTGCCACTCGGTAGGATTTTTATAACTTAGGCGAAACGGATTCGCGGCTAAGCCTCCGAGCGAAAGTCTGGCTTACCGCTCGGTAGGATTTTAATCAGTTAGGCGAGCGCTGGGCTGCAGCTAAGCCCCCGAGTGAGAGTTTTGCTCTTCACTCGGTAGGATTTCTTTAATAACTTAGGCGAGCACTGGGCTGCAGCTAAGCCCCCGAGTGGAAGTCTGGCTTGCCACTCGGTAGGATTTTTATAACTTAGGCGAAACGGATTCGCGGCTAAGCCTCCGAGTGGAAGTCTGGCTTACCACTCGGTAGGATTTGTACAAACTTAGGCGAAACGGATTCGCGGCTAAGCCACCCACGGGGGGAAAGAGCGACAAAAATTGTGGAGGAATTATGGTGCTATTATTTCGAAATCCATGAACTACAGAAGTATTTTATTACAACCCATCCGAGTGGAAAACTTTAAGTGTAAAACGGGCGGAGCAGATCCGCGTTCCAAGCTCGGGGCTCTTCGATATTGTGTTCGACATTGTAGAGACGGTATGCCCCGTTGTGGAGGACTTTGGTGATGATGAAGGGTCCTTCCCAAGAAGGAGCGAGCTTATGCTGTTTCTGCTGATCCACTCGGAGAACTAGATCTCCTTCTTGGAAGGCTCGACCCCTCACATTTTTGGCGTGAAAGCGACGCAAGTCCTGTTGATAGATGGTCGATCGGATCAGAGCCATCTCCCTTTCTTCCTCTAGAAGATCGACTGCGTCCTGATGTGCTTGCTCAGCTTCTGCTTCGTTGTAGAGTTCAACTCGAGGAGCGTTGTGAAGAAGATCACTCGGCAAGACTGCTTCAGCTCCATAGACCAAAAAGAATGGAGTTCTTCCGGTCGACCGATTGGGTGTGGTCCGCAAACCCCAAAGCACCGAAGGGAGTTCGTCGACCCATGCTCCAGCCGCGTGCTTGAGATCACGCATTAGTCGGGGTTTTAAACCCTTGAGGATTAAGCCATTGGCTCGCTCCGCTTGTCCATTCGACTGTGGATGAGCGACCGAAGCGTAGTCGACTCGTGTGCCTTGAGCGTTGCAGAAACTCTTGAATTCTTCCGAGTCAAAGTTCGACCCATTATCCGTAATGATGCTGTGCGGGACCCCATATCTGAACGTCAGCTCCCTGATGAAGGTAACTGCAGTACCGGCATCAAGATTCTTGATTGGTTTAGCCTCAATCCACTTCGTGAACTTGTCGACTGCGACCAGTACGTGCGTGAAACCACTTCGGCCTGTTCTCAAGGGACCGACCATGTCCAACCCCCATACCGCAAACGGCCAGACGAGCGGAATGGTCTTCAGAGCTGACGCGGGTTTGTGTGACATATTGGAGTAGAACTGACACCCTTCGCACTTGTCCACTATTTCCTTTGCCATCTCATTCGCCCTTGGCCAGTAAAATCCAGCTCGGTATGCTTTGGCTACAATGGTCTGAGAGGACGCATGGTGACCACAGGTTCCCGAGTGGATATCATTGAGAATGATTCGACCTTCTTCTGGCGTTATGCATTTTTGACCAACCCCAGTCGGGCTTTCTCTATACAGCTGTCCTTTGATAACGGTAAAGGCTTTGGATCGACGGACGATCTGCCAAGCCTCTTCCTCATCCTCTGGGAGCTCTCTTCTTAGGATATACGCGATGTATGGAACTGTCCAGTCGGGAATGACCACTAAGACCTCCATGATCAAATCGACCACCGCTGGGATCTCAACCTCAGTCGGATCTGTGGCACTCTTGGGCTGTGGAGCTTCCTCTGTAAAGGGATCCTCTTTAACTGACGGAGTGTGTATATGCTCCAAGAACACACCACTCGGAATGGCTTCTCTTTTGGAACCTATCTTTGCCAGATCATCTGCTGCTTGATTTTTCAGTCGGGGGATGTGATGGAGCTCCAACCCCTCGAACTTATTTTCCAGCTTCCTCACTGCATTACAGTATCCAGTCATGGCTGGGATTCTCACGTCCCACTCCTTCATCACCTGGTTGACCACTAAATCTGAATCGCCATAAACCATCAGGCGACGAACGCCGAGTGAGATGGCCATGCGTAATCCATATAAAAGGGCCTCATACTCTGCCTCATTGTTGGAGGAATCAAAGTGAATCTGGAGCACATACTTAAGCTTATCTCCTCTGGGGGAAACTAGAACAACCCCAGCACCAGAACCATTCAGCATCTTAGAGCCATCGAAGAACATGGTCCAATGCTCCGAGTGAACTTCAGTCGGCTGCTGTTGTTCAATCCACTCGGCGAGGAAATCTGCTATTGCTTGGGACTTAATGGCTTTCTTTGCCTCAAACTTGATATCAAGGGGAAGAAGTTCAATCGCCCATTTCGCCACTCAACCAGTTGCATCTCTGTTGTGCAGAATCTCTGATAGTGGGGCGTCGCTGACGACTGTGACAGAATGATCAGAGAAATAATGAGCAACCTTCTTCGTGGTCATGTATATTCCATACACAAGCTTCTGATAATGAGGATATCTCTGCTTGGACGGAGTTAAGACTTCAGACAAATAATACACCGGGCGCTGAACTTTAAAGGCTTTTCCTTCTTCTTCCCGCTCGACCGTAAGTACTGTACTGACGACTTGTCCTGTGGCTGCGATATAGAGCAACAGAGGCTCTTTGCTGACTGGAGCAGCAAGCACCGGCTGGGTGGAGAGCAGAGCTTTTAGCTCGGCAAACACTGCATCAGCTTCTGGAGTCCACTCGAACTTGTCTGCTTTCTTCATCAGTCGGTAAAGTGGCAATGCCTTTTCACCGAGTCGTGAGATGAATCGACTTAATGCGGCCAAGCATCCAGTAAGCTTCTGGACATCGTGCACTCGCACAGGGCGTTTCATTCGGAGAATAGTGTCGATCTTCTCTGGATTAGCGTCGATCCCTCGCCCGGAAACGAGAAAACCGAGTAACTTTCCACCAGGAACTCCGAATGTGCACTTTGATGGATTGAGCTTGATATCATACCTTCTGAGGTTGGCAAATGTTTCGGCGAGGTCGGTAATCAGGTCGGAACCTTTTCGCGACTTAACGACGATATCATCCATATACGCTTCCACATTCCGACTGATTTGAGTGAGAAGACACTTCTGAATCATTCGCATAAATGTGGCTCCGGCATTCTTGAGGCCGAATGGCATGGTGATATAGCAGAAGCACCCGAATGGAGTGATGAAAGCTGTTTTTATTTCGTCGGGTCCATACAGACGGATCTGATGATACCCGGAATATGCGTCTAGAAAAGACAATCTCTCACATCCCGCGGTCGAGTCAACAATTTGATCTATGCGAGGGAGAGGAAAATGATCTTTCGGGCAGGCCCGATTGATATGCTTGAAGTCAATGCACATGCGGAGTGAGTTGTCCTTTTTGGGAACCATGACGACATTAGCGAGCCACTCGGAGTGGTATATCTCTCGGATAAATCCTGCCGCCAACAGTCGAGCCACTTCCTCACCAATGGCTTTTCTCTTCTGGACGGCGGACCGCCGAAGATGCTCTTTGACTGGTTTTGCTGATTTGTCGACTCTGAGGCGGTGCTCAGCCAGTCCCCTGGGAACACCCGGCATGTCAGCTGGCTTCCATGCAAAAATGTCCCAGTTCTCACGGAGGAACTGGATGAGCGCTTCTTCCTATTTCGGGTCGAGTGTCGTGGAGATGTGGGTCGGGGCTGCATTGGGGTCGGTCGGGTGAATGTGAACAGGCTTCGTCTCACCAGACGACTGAAATGCAGATTCTATGGCTGGTTTCTTGGATCGCAACAAATCACTCGGATCTGCGTTCTGCTTGTATTCTTCGAACTCGACCGCTGTCACCTGGGAATCGGCAATCTTCGAGCCCTTCTGAAAGCACTCTTCTGCCTTTTTCTGATCGCCAGTGACAGTGATCACTCCTTTGGGACCTGGCATTTTCAGTTTGAGGTACACGTAACATGGTCGAGCCATGAACCGTGCATAGGCGGGCCTCCCCAAAATGGTGTGGTACGCGCTCTGAAAATCCACAACCTCAAAGGTCAACTTTTCCTTGCGAAAATGCTTTGAGTCGCCAAAAACCACGTCCAGAGCTATTTGGCCGAGTGAGTCGGCTTTCTTCCCTGGTATGACTCCGTGGAAACTCATGTTGCTGGTGCTCAGTCAGGACATCGGGATGCCCATTCCTTTCAGTGTGTCTGCATACAACAAGTTCAGCCCACTACCACCGTCCATCAGCAGTTTCGTCAGTCGAGTGCCTTCGACAACCAGGTCAACCACCAACGCTTGCCTCCCAGGGGTGGCAATATGAGTCGGGTGATCAGATTGGTCGAATGTGATGGGTGTTTGGGACCATCTCAGATAACTTGGTTTTGCCGGGGCAACCATGTTCACCTTATGGTTAATGACTTTCAGTCGACTCTTTCTTTCCACATCCGCGAAGATCATCAGAGTAGAGTTGATATGTGGATATTCTTCCTCACTGTCCTCTTTGTCTCCGGCCTTGTCTGACTCTTTCTCCTTGTCCTTAGACTGTTTTCCCTGAAACTGCTAGATCAGGAGTCGACACTGGCGAGTGGTGTGCTTTGGGTAAATGATGTTGCCCTCTTCATCCTTCTTCGTGTGGATGTGGCATGGCATATCCATCACGTCATTTCCTGCTTTATCCTTTACTTTCTTAGGATTCCAGGATCCTTTTGGCTTCCCTTTGAACTTTCCCTGAGTCACTGCCAGGGCCTCTCCAGGAGCTGCTGGCTCGGCTTTCCGCTTCTGTTTCCGACTGGAATTCCCCTTCTCCGACTGACTTGGCTTATGCTTGCCACTTCGGAGTCGGTCCTCTTCCTCGCCATTGGCGTACTTGGTAGCAATCTCCATCATTCGACTCAGGGTCATGTCCCCGGTTCGACCAAACTTCAGACTCAATTCCCTGTTCTTGACGCCATCTTTGAAGGCGCAAACTGCTTGATGATCAGACACATTTTCCACAGTATGGTGCAGAGTGATCCACCTCTAAATGTACTCCCTGAGAGTCTCATTGGTCTTCTGCACACAAACTTGCAGCTCTGTCAAACCAGCTGGTCGCTTGCAAGTTCCTTCAAAAGTTCTGACGAACACTCGGGACAAATCTTCCCAAGTGTAAATACTGCTAGAGGTAACTGATTCAACCACGCTCTGGCTGACCCTTCCAGCATGAGGGGCAAATGCTTCATGGCCACCTCGTCATTTCCACCACCAATCTGAACAGCCACTCGGTAGTCTTCAAGCCAAGTATCAGGCTTGGACTCCCCAGTGAATTTGCTGACTCCTGTTGCCATCCTGAAATTGAGGGGAATCACTGCGGCTCTGATAGCCTTGCTAAAACACTCTGGACCAGAAACGTGCACTCGACAGCTCGTGGGTACATCTCTCTCGGGTCCACCTCGATGGGCTCTGCTCCGGTCGACCAAGCCTTGCACGATAATGGATCGCGCGTCGAAGCCTGGTTCCCTGGGGTCGACTGGAACTCTTCGCCCCGCACTGAACTGACGCTTGTCGTCCTGCCGTCGAGGAGCGTAAGACCTTTCCCTCGAAGGGGAAACGGGTACTCGACGCCTGTCATCCCGGTCGTGTCGGTCTCCATACTGGTCTCGCTGGTTGTCGCGCCCTTCTCGCCGCGGAGGCGATCTGGGACTGTGAGCCGACTGAACCGAATTCACAGCGACGGATCGACTGTGAATTCTGTTGCGCGACTGCGACACGGCTGAGGCGATCTGCATCAAGCCTCTCCCAGCTTCCAACTGTGAAGGCTGGATGGACTCTGCTATATGGGTTGCAGCTGCTAAATTTTGAATTGGCGTGCAGTATACCTGAGTCGGCGGGAAGAGTCGACGTCGACTGGCTTCGGGAACTCGTTGCCGCGCGCGCTCGTCGAGTGCTCGCTGAAGGTTCTCCAGACGAGCGCGTTCAGCCACATTGGCCAAACGTACCTCCTCCAAGGCGCGAGCCTCGGGGGTTCCTCCCACGATGGGAGTATGCAGGGCATCCATGTTCCTGCGGCGAAGCTCTTCTCTCTGCAGAGAGTCGAGTGCCTCGGGCTGGTACTCTTCGTGGTCCTGTGCGGGGTCACCTCCACTGCCCGCTCCGCCATCATGGGCGAAGCCGGGAGGGCTGCGGGGCCCGTCGACCATGAGAATTTCCGCCGCTGGGTCACTGCTGTCGCATTCGGATGCAGTCTCTACGGAGCTAGTCGACAGATCGAACAGGCCGTAGAGAGAATCGTCGGGCTCGATTGCCGCAACTTGCACGATGGCCGACTGGCGGGCCACCGCATGCTTCACCCACCGCTGAAGCCTCGACCGACCAGAGCGCTTGCGCTGGTGGGAGACCGGACGGGTGGCCGATAAAGGAGTCGACCGATAAGGGGCCGACGGTTGCCGCAGCAGGACGCCGCGGACACATGCACGGAAATGCGTCGCACCGCGGACGGAGAGCGCCGAGACGGATCTCGCGCCCCTCGACCAAAACTCCAGCAGTCATCATGACGAAAGTACTCGGAAATACTGCAACTTCTCCACAAAATCGCTAAGACACCTGCCCCATGGTGGGCGCCAACTGTCGTGGTTCTAAGTCTGACAGTAGAGTGGGGGGTAGGTATGGAGAGGCAAGGTCCTAGCTATGGAGAGGTTGTAAACACAAGCGATGTACGAGTTCAGGCCCTTCTCGAAAGAAGTAAAAGCCCTACGTCTCGAAGCCCTGAGGCGGTCGAGTGGATTATGTGTATATGTGTTACAAGAGTCTGAACCCTTCTGCCTGTGGAGGGGGGTGGCTTATATAGAGTGCGCCAGGACCCCTGCCAGCCCACGTAATGAAGGGGTTTAAGTACATTATAAGTCTGGGGCGTTACTGGTAACGCCCCGCATAAAGTGCCTTAACTATCATTAAGTCTTATTCAATTACAGGCCGTTGCAGTGCAGAGTGCCTCCTGACCTTCTGGTGGTCGAGTGTATCTTCATGGTCGAGTCCTTCCAGTCAGTCGAGTGAGTTCCTCGTTGGTCGACTGGAAGGTGATCTCTTCTAAGGGTGCCCTTGGGTAGGACATCTAGGTCAGGCCTGTGACCTTACCCTAGGTACATGAATCCGTAATCGGGGGCTACGATCTCTATGGCGGTTGAGCCGAACACCATCCCTGTCCTTTGCAAAGCCCGTGACTCCGAGGTGCCGGACTCCTCTCCGGACTCCGACCCTCCCGCGCCCCTGCCAATCAAATCCGATTGGGCGCCGGTTATGGAGTTCACTGCCGCGGACATCTTTCAGCACTCGCCCTTTGGCGACATCCTGAATTCACTAAAGTCTCTCTCTTTATCAAAGCCCTGGCCGGACTATGGTAAGGAATGTTGGGATGCGGACGTCGGAGAAATTCAACACCCACCCACCACCCACTTCATAGCCACTGTCGAAAGTTTAAACGACGTGCTCAATTTCGACTCTGAAGACATCGACGGTATGGACGACGATGTAGGAGATAACCACGAACCAGCACCTACAGGGTACTAGACAGCCACCCCATCTCACGATGTATACGTGGTGGATACACCTAAAGGAAGTGACGACGAGGAACAACGGGACGCTACGAAGGATAAATCCCTCGAAAAGCAGTCAAGACGGTGACGAAAGCACCGCACAAAGTCCCGCCTCGACAAAGACAGTGGCCATACAGACCCAGCCAAAGAGCAGGTCGAACCGGTGGACTACGAACATGCCATTGAACAACCGTCCGAACAGGACAACTTGGATAAACAATCCGTCCCCGGCAAAGATAATAGTCCGGACGATCTCACACCGGACAAGTTGTTGGAGCAGAAGAACCTCCACAAAAGGCTCGTCGCCACTGCGTGTAGCCTGAAAAACAGAAGTGGAAGCTCAAAACAGCGGAAGATGCACTCAGAATCAGATGGAGCAAAGTACTCAACACCGTAGACAAATACGGCGACAGTCGCCAAACAAAGAGCTACCCGAAGCGCAAACTACTGCCCGAATTCGATGAGGAGGCCTTAGAGCCCCCGCAATCAAAGAACAAAGAGGCCGCTCGGTCGGATGGACGACCACATGACAAGCATAGAGCGGCAAGCAGCGCCGCACACAAGCCGACACGCGATCCGCATAAGGATTCGCATCAAAAGAATGGCCCAGTTAGGTCCATCTACGGGCCAAGAAAGCAAGCTCTTCTAAGCAATGCAACAAGCCAAATATCCGGACATCACGGCACGCCCAAATATACACTACTAGGGAAAAGGCTATACAAAGAATCTTAGCAGCAGCGAGGGTTAAAAACCCTCGCTACTGCTACTTACTAGCAGCGCAGGTTTTTAAAGCTCGCTACTACTAAGTTGATAGCAGCAGCGCGGGTTTGTAACCCTCGCTACTACTAAGCGGTCTCTACCGTGCCCCCCGGGATATGCCATAGTAGTAGCGCGGGTTTTTAACCCTCGCTACTACTAAGTTGATAGCAGTAGCGCGGGTTTTTAACCCTCGCTACTACTAACCCGCGCTACTGC
>NC_041393.1:775246709-775259227 GCF_002162155.2 Triticum dicoccoides
CATAGTAGTAGCGCGGGGTATGGCCTATTTGTCCAACTCTACCCCCCCCCCTGTGGACCGCCTTTTCAGTTTAAAAAAAAATAAAAGAAAATGATAAAAATGTCAAAAAAATAAAAGAAAATAAGTTTCCCATGTGATATGTGGTCTAGTTGTTGGGAAAATTTACAAATATGAATTTCGACTTTATTTGCAAAATCTCTCTGGAAATTTGTAAAATGGCCATAGCTTCTGCATACGAACTCGGATGAAAAAGTTTTTTATATGAAAAAGCATCTACTCGAAAACTTACATCCGAATTTAACGGGGGGAACCCCGTTAAACATTTTTAAAATTCTCAAAAGCCTAACAGAAAAAAAAGTTACGGGGCTTTTAAGATCTGGAGGGAAAAAAATAAAAAAAAATCAGTTTTTTTTAATTTTTGTTAAATCTGGTCAAACTATGGTCAAACTAATTATTCAAGAATATTAGTGTTACTAAATAATTATTTTAGTTTTTTTTGAATTTTGGTCAAATCTGGTCAAACTATGGTCAAACTATGGTCAAATCTGGTCAAACTATGGTCAAACTATGGTCAAACTAATTATTCAAGAAATATTAGTGTTACTAATTTTTTAGAACAATAGTTTCAAACTCAAACAGTGAAATGTGTGACTTCATGCTCAAGCTAAATTCCTGAGGTTAATAGGATTGACATCTTACTATTGTCAGGAAAACAACAAGTGCAGACTTGGAAACGAGGGAGAATAGAACCCGGAAGTTAAGCGTGCTCAGGCTGGAGTAGTGAGAGGATGGGTGACCGTTCGGGAAGTTAGATGATTTGGAATGATGAGGGGTGATTAGAGATTAAATTGAGCAGCGATGAGGGGTGATTAGAGATTTGAGGTTAAAATAATTCAGAAATTTGAAAATTAGGGAAAAAATTCAAAAAAAAATTTCGAAAAAATTCAAATTTTCTTTTCAGAGATTACAGATTAGTAGTAGCGCGGGTTTCTACCCACGCTACTGCTATACGTTAGCTGTAGCGCGGGTTGCACCCGCGCTACTGCTATAAGTTAGCTGTAGCGCCTTATTAGTAGCGCGGGTACCCGCGCTACTAATAGGCCCAAAACCCCCGCTGCTGCTAGGCTTTTCCCTAGTAGTGATAGGGGAGCCGCACACCCCCTATGTTTCACCGATGAGGTGCTGGATCACGAATTCCCAGCGGGATTTAAACCCGTAAACATAGAGGCATACGACGGAACAATAGACTCGGGAGTCTGGATCGAGGATTACATCCTCCACATACACATGGCTAGAGGAGATGATCTCCACACCATAAAATACTTACCCCTCAAGCTCAAAGGGCCAGCACAGCACTGGCTTAAAAGCCTCCCTGAAAATACCATTGGAAGTTGGGAAGAGCTCGATGATGCTTTTCGAGCAAATTTTCAAGGGACTTATGTCCGCCCTCCGGATGCAGACGATTTAAGTCACATAACTCAACAACCCAGAGAGTCAGCCCGCAAATTCTGGAACAGCTTCCTCACCAAAAAGAACCAAATAGTCGATTGTCCGGACACCGAAGCCTTAGCAGCTTTCAAACACAACGTCCAAGATGAATGGCTCGCCAGGCACCTTGGCCAGGAAAAGCCAAGAACAATGGCCGCACTAACAAGCCTCATGACCCGCTTTTTAGCGGGAGAGGATAGTTGGCTGGCAAGATGTAGTACCAGCAACCCAAGTACATCCGAAGTCAGAGATGGAAACGGGAAACCATGATGCAGCAAGGACCAGGGCCGGATAAGGGGAAACAGCCCGAAGAGCACGACAGTCAACGCCGGATTCAAAAGCTCTCGGCAGAATCATAAAAAACTGCCCCTCAAGGATAACAGCCACGAGCTATCCAACTTAAACAAAATCTTGGACAAAATATGCCAAATCCACAGTACCCCCAGGAAACCTGCAAACCATACCCACAGAGATTGTTGGGTCTTCAAGCAGTCCAGCAAACTCAATGCCGAACACAAGGGGCTCGACACACCAAGCAAGGACAATGACGAACCCCACAAGCAGAGCACTGGAAAACAAAAGAATTTCCCACAAGAAGTCAAAGCAGTAAACTCACTTCAAGTGACAAAAGGGAAAATTAGAGCGGCTCCCATAGAAATACGCGCTGCATGGCCTATCCCAGCAGAGTCCCGACATTGGTTGTCAAAACCAATCACCTTTGATCATCAGGATTACTCTGGACGTATCCGAAATGCAGGATGGACTACCCTAATATTAGATCCTATAATCGACGGACTCCAATTCACAAAAGTCCTAATGGATGGCGGTAGTGACCTAAACCTGCTATATCAGGACACAATCCGCAAAATGGGGATAGACCCAACCAAAATTCCCCACAGCAACACCTCCTTCAAGGGGGTAATGCCAGTCCTATATGCCCATTGTTCGGGCTCCCTACGGCTAGAAGTTATGTTCGGCTCATCCGACAACTTCCGCCGCGAAAAGTTAACCTTCCATATCGCCCCATTCAAAAGTAGCTATCAAGCACTATTGGGACGTGAAGCTTTCGCCCGCTTTAACGCAATACCGCATTATGCCTCTCTTACACTTAAAATGCCCGGTCCACGCGGCATCATCTCATTAAAGGGAAGTATCAAGTGTTACTCGAGCACGGAAGAGCGTGAGACTGCCTGGACAGTCACACACTAATCCGGCTCCGCTAAACCAAGCACCTGAACAGGTCATTCGGACCCCGGACACGGCTAGACGAGTCCGACGTAAACATATAAAGGCCTACTAGCCGCACACCGCCGTACAAGGGGCTACATGCATGTACAAAAAGAGACAATAAAGCTCAATTTTACTCGCTTTTCTAATCGTACTCCGTTTATTTAATATAAAGTACATTTTTTGCACGATCTTTCTTCAACTAAGTTCTTCTCTTTTACAGATGAACACCGTGCTATACCCGTCCAGGATACGGCACAACAGAGACACAGGCGCAGACGTGCAGTAGGGACCCGTTGCAAGGATTCTTTTCAGATTAAGACCCCGCGTAAACCTTTTTTACTGTCTCTTATTGATACACATCCCCCGGTTTTCTTGCTATAACCGAGGAGGAGGCTGGCGTTTTGGCATCGGCCGCGTCAGAATTTTTTGCGTGTACCGGGACACCAGGGGCTTAGGGCATTGTTCTGCCCATTTTCATAAAGACCGGACACCTTAGGGAGTGTTCGGTGTCTCGAGTTAGGCCTTATATGCATCAGCTCCGAATCATGTCTTTGGTCAAATGTTGGGTTTGCCTGGCTCCTGTGTTTTGCTGCCTTATGTTCCGTTCTATCGGCTAACGCGGCACCAGGAGAACTACTGCGATTGTGCCCCGGTTCGGCCTGGTGAGCACCTCAGTAGAGAAAGCCGAAAACTGACTGTCATGATATAGCGTGAGACTGGTCAACCACTCGATGACCCACCGGAATGTTTAGAATTCCTCCGCATTAACGAAGGACCGTTTCCCGGTGAGGCACATACGCGCCCCGAATTCGGGAGAGCGCGGTGCCCCTAGGGGCTATATAGTAGCCCCACCATCGAACTCCTATGGCTAAGTGAAAGTGAGAAAGCATTATAGTCCGGTTGCCCAGTTTGCTACGCTATCACCTCTTTTCCAGGACCAAGACGTTGGATTAAGTGTGAAAATGCGCCTTTTTTGCAAACACCCTCGCACTATGTGCGTTGGGGCTGAAGCCAAAGACTGCCATCTTTCAGGTCATATACACATATACATTAACGGCCGCACAGGAGGTATTTTAATACTTAAACGCACAAGTATAAAAAGCCCTTATATTATATTGAAACATTGTTTCACAAATCATACATGTCATTAGAACATAATATCCTTCGAGCACTGCGTCTCTATTAAACGAGCGCCCTGCAGGACTTCTTCAAAATAATGCTCGGCAGGTACTCGACTTCTGTTCGAATCCTGGGATGCAACGTCGGTGGCCTTCATCTCCGTCCAGTATATCTTGACACGGGCAAGAGCCATCCGCGCACCCTCTATGCATGCTGACCGCTTCATTGCACCAATTAATATGCGGCACCGCACCAAGGAACTGCTGCACCAAGCCAAAATAACTCTTCGGCTCGGGCCTGTTCGGCCACAAATGAGTCACGACATCCTTCATGGCAAGTCCGGACAACCTATTGAGCTCAGCCCATTCGGACAAACGATCGGTCAATGGAAGCGGACGCTCTGGACTATGGAACAGCGACCAAAAAAGCTCTTCCATTCCATGATCCTTTTGGCCTCGGAAGTGTTCGGCCGTGTCTGCGGCACTCGCCGGCAAGTCCAGATAAGCATCGTCCGCACCCCACAGCTGGCCCAACTGAGCATACTTGGGATCCGTGAATTTCCTCTTCAGCAGAAAAGGCTTTCTAGCCGCGATATCTTCGGCCTGACGTAGCTACTCTTTCATAGCTCTCATCGCAGAGCGAGCATCCTTGGCCTCAGTAGCGGCCTTTTTCAGGTCCTCTTGTTCTGCTCGACCTTCTTTTTCAAGAAGCTTGCAACGGTCGGTCGCATTCTTCAACTTTACGGACATCTCGGCCATTTCTTTCTTGCCTCGGCAGTGAGCAGCCTGTTCGGCTCTCAGCTCTTCGGCCGCTTTTAAGGCAGCCGCATCACTTTTTCGGGCTTGCTCCTTGGCTCGTGCGAGTTCCGCCCGAAGGTTCTCCATGGCGGCGGCACCATCTGCGTCAAGCATACATGTTGTAAGGCACAGACATTAAGCTACCTTACCGGGTGTCCGCGGAGAAGCTACATACCTTGTGACTCGTCAAGCCGCTTATTGACAAGCGCGATGTCAGAATCCGCCACGTCAAGTTGACGCTTTAGTTCGGCAAATTCATCAGTCCGGCTTGCCACCGGACGCTTCACCACCTACATTGGAAGAGCGCATATTATACCTGGGATTATGATCCTCGACGCGCTGTCATTTTTGACAATGCACTGAGTCTCAGGGGCTACTATCTATACAAGGTGCACTCTATATGCAAAACTGTCAGAAGGTACATCATTTTGCTTACCTCAAAACCTTTCAGTAAACTTATGACGGCTTCATGCAATCCGCTTTCAGCGTATGAAATCCTTTCAATCACCGTACCCATTAGCGCACGGTGATCTTCCGAGATTGACGCTCGCCTGAGCAGATCTTTCGACTCCTCCGACCGTACACCAGTCGGTGCCGGACTCGTCTGACGGCCTTTTTCGAAGGCCGGACGTGGAGGGCTTTGAGGGGACATACGACTGCCTTCGCGCCCCGCCGGATTCGGAGAAACCCTCCATGAAGACACCTTAGGGTCGTCTGCCTCGCATGACGGTACGGCAGGCGGAGGCATTTCGCTCTCCATCATCTCTGGATCAAGATCCCCTGAAGACGAGCTCTGCTGAGAAGGGCTGAGATCCGAACTACAAGGAAAAATTTCGGTTATCTTCAGAAATAAAATAGGGATGTCTCCCATTTTAAGAAAACGCCCCTCTTTACTTACGGCTCGCTAGAGGGCTGATCTCCTTGGGGAAATAGTGCGGCCGGGGCATCTCCCGGCGCAGGACCCTCTGGCGAGGATTTCTTCCCCCGCTTCGAGGCCTTGGTCTCCGGATCTTCATAAGCAGTCCTCTTCTCCCCTTGGAGGGAGGGATTCTCGATCCCTCCTTTCTTGATAAACTCCTTCGCGGAGGTAGTAGCTCCCTTGTTCCCCCCCTTCGCCTTCTTCAAAAGGCGCAGCCTCTAGCATCCTGGTTAACACAGGATCCAGCGTGGTCTCAGGGAGGGGGGCCGAACACCGGATTAGTTTTGCTTTCACTATCCACTCCTGTTCAAGGGACAACTCTTTTAAAGGCCAGTTTATGATAGATATACGGATAGCATGTCCGGGTACAGGACTACTTACTTGGGTATCCGGGCGATTGCAGCTCAGACCTGCATCCTCGGTCAAGTCCGGACACATTGCTCGTGATCCGAAGAACAGTTGGTACATCTCCACGGGCGTTACCCACATAAAATGTTGGAGAGCTCGTGGTCCCTCCGGATTGAACTCCCACAGGCGGAGGGGGTGACGTTTGCAGGGCAGGGTGCGACGAATCAGCATGACCTGCGCTACTACAACCGGATCGATCTCTCTCTCTCTAGGAGGTCTCGAATACGGCCCTGCAACAAGGGCGCGTCCTTGGACAGCCCCCAGTCGAGCCCTTTATTGACCCATGACGCCAGCCGCGGCAGAGGACCCGAGCGAAAGACAGGTGGCGCCGCCCACTTGGTGCCCCTGGGAGCTGTGATATAAAACCACTCTTGTTGCCACAGACTGAGCTCCTCTTGAAAAGAGCCCACGGGCCATGGAGCGTCAACATTCTTGCTTATAACAGCCCCTCCGCACTCTACCTGCTGCCCCTTGATCATCTTCGGTTCCACTTTGAAGGTTTTGAGCCACAACCCAAAGTGAGGGGTAATGCGGAGGAAGGCTTCACATACGACAATGAACGATGAGATGTGTAGGATGGACTCCGGATCCAAGTCATGAAATTCCAGCCCATAATAAAACATGGGCCCGCTCACGAAGGGGTCCGTCGGGAAGCCTAACCCCCGAAGGAAGTGAGACACGAACACCACGCTCTCACCAGGCTTGGGACTGGGAATAACCTGCCCTTGGGCAGGCAGCCTGTGCAAAATTTCGCCGGTTAGATACCGGGCGTCTCTCGGCTTTAGCACGTCTTCTTCCGTGATGGAGGAAGGCATCCTCGGAAGTCCGAAGCGCATGAATCTAGAGCTTTGGGTGTTGGAACTCAAGGTGAGGGGAGAATTCGATTGAGATTGAAAGAAAGGAGCGGGCCTTTATCTCATTATAAAGAGGTTGAATACCAATAGCCCTCCCCGTGACCGTTCGGGACTTGCCTTCGATAGAGGAGGCGCGCCAACGGGCACGACTGGGTTACCCACACCCGTATTCATGAGAATCCCGGAATAAGGGGGCACGATCTCCGCTTTGATAAGACGTGCCAAGGAAACCGCCTCGCTAAACACGCTGAGGTGGGACAGTAAAAACGATTCCAATAAAGGCTTTGCCGTGGTGTGACGTCACGCCGCAGAATACGTCAGCAGATTGAATTTGTGTAAAGATTATTCTCTCTACGGTGGTATGTGGAACTTATTTTGTAGAGCCGGACACTATCCTCGTGTTCAAAATCTTCTGTGAAGTATTTGGAGGAGGAACCCGCCTTGCAATGCCGAAGGCAATATGCGCGCCGGACTCGTCGTCATTGAAGCCTGGTTCAGGGGCTACCGAGGGAGTCCTGGATTAGGGGCTGTCCGGATAGCCAAACTATCACCGTTGGCCGGACTCCCGGACTATGAAGATACAAGATTGAAGACTTCGTCCCGTGTCCGGATGGGACTTTCCTTGGCGTGGAAGGCAAGCTTGGCGATACGGATATGTAGATCTCCTACCATTGTAACCGACTCTGTGTAACCCTAACCCTCTCCGGTGTCTATATAAACCGGAAGGTTTTAGTCCGTAGGACGAACAACAATCATACCATAGGCTAGCTTCTAGGGTTTAGCCTCTTTGATCTCGTGGTAGATCTACTCTTGTACTACCCATATCATCAATATTAATCAGGTAGGAGTAGGGTTTTACCTCCATCGAGAGGGCCCGAACCTGGGTAAAAACATCGTGTCCCTTGTCTCCTGTTACCATCCGCCTAGACGCACAGTTCGGGACCCCCTACCCGAGCAGCCGGTTTTGACACCGACATTGGTGCTTTCATTGAGAGTTCCTCTGTGTCATCACCTTTAGGACCAATGGCTCCTTCGATCATCAACAACGACATGGTCCAGGGTGAGACTTTTCTCCCCGAACAGATCTTCGTATTCGGCGGCTTTGCACTGCGGGCCAATTCACTTGGCCATCTAGAGCAGATCGAAAGCTACGCCCCTGGCCATCAGGTCAGATTTGGGAGTTTGAACTACACGGCTGACATCCGCGGAGACTTGATCTCTGACGGATTCGAGCCACAGCCAAGCGCACCGCGCTGTCTCGATGGGTATGATCTAGCTCTGCCGCCGAATAGTGCCCTGGAGGCCGCACCAGCGTCCGCTCCGACCCTTAGCTTGGAGCCGACTTCGCCGATCGAGGACGAGTGGCTGGACACCGCCTCGGGGGCTACGATCTCTACGACGGTTGAGCCGAACACCATCCCTGTCCTTTGCAAAGCCCGTGACTCCGAGGTGCCGGACTCCTCTCCAAACTCGGAACCTCCCGCGCCCCTGCCAATCAAATCCGATTGGGCGCCGGTTATGGAGTTCACTGTCGCGGACATGTTTCAGCACTCGCCCTTTGGCGACATCCTGAATTCACTAAACTCTCTCTCTTTATCAGGAGAGCCCTGGCCGGACTATGGTCAGGAAGGTTGGGATGCGGACGACGAAGAAATTCAACACCCACCCACCACCCACTTCATAGCCACTGTCGAAAGTTTAAACGAGGTGCTCAATTTCGACTCCGAAGACATCGACGGTATGGACGACGATGTAGGAGATAACCACGGGTACTGGACAGCCACCCCATCTCACGAT
Source organism: Triticum dicoccoides (assembly GCF_002162155.2). NCBI lineage: Eukaryota > Viridiplantae > Streptophyta > Magnoliopsida > Poales > Poaceae > Triticum > Triticum dicoccoides. Next base: position 775,255,322 of record NC_041393.1, read on the forward strand.
GTATACATGGTGGATACACCTAAAGGAAGTGACGACGAGGAACAACGGGACGCTACGAAGGATAAATCCCTCGAAAAGGAGTCAAGACGGCGACGAAAGAATAAAGTTGAGCGAGGAGGTGTGCAACCTATGGGACATCATTCCGCCACGTGCTGACTTCGTCGGGGTGCCATTCGTGACCCTCCTGACAAGTACCATAGTTGATCGGCATATGATGGTATGTTGCATTTACTGTAGTTTTTCGAGTAATTTGATGATATGCTTTATTGTTATACTTAGTGTAGAGTCCGATGATATATATGCTTAGTGAATCTTATATGCTTAGTGAATCTTATATGCTTTATTGTTATACTTAGTGTAGAGTCCGATCATATATATGCTTAGTGAATCTTATATGCTTAGTGAATCTTATATGCTTTATTGTTATACTTAGTGTAGAGTCCGATGATATATATACTTAGTGTAGAGTCCAATGATATATATGCTTAATGTAGAGTCTGATGATATATATGCTTCGTGTAGAATGTGTGAGGCTACTTATTAATTGATATGTTTTTCTTATTCAGAAATTGCCAAAGAGCCTATCTGAGAATTGTGGTATCAAGCCTGATGAAGAAGGCTCTGTTGGAATATGCCTTACCGCAAGGGGCTCCGTCACCACTTGTGCGTACGGCGTGGACACGGGCGGTCGCACGCACTTCAACTTGGTTGGGTGGAAGAGCTTCCTCGTCGACAAGAATCTTCATGTTGGACAAGAAAACCTCAATACTATCAGGAACACCCACCGCCCAGGCTTGAGGATGATGGTCGTCATCGACATCATCTAGAACTTCATATGCATGCGTATGGCTGTTGAACCATATATATGCTAGTATGACTACCTAGTAGACTTATCAACTATGATCTATACATGCATTGTTGACTACTATATGAGTTTATGAGATTGTGTGGTTATATTAAATGTGGTACTGTCGTTAATGTTTGTGAGATGGTTCTGTGAACTTAATTTATCTGCACTGGACTTGCCTTGATTTTCATGAATATTGCACCTGACTGTTTTTTTATTTTTTTTATTTGTATTTGCCTAGTAGTAGCATGGGGAGAAAATAGGGCGCTACTACTACGTGATGATAGTAGTAGCGCTGGTGGAGGAAGCGGCGCTACTAATAAGTATTTTAGCTGCAGCGCTTGTTCAGAAATGCACTACTGGTAAATAATAGTTGTAGCACCCTAGCAGTAGCGCGGGTGCCCGTGCTACTGGTATGTAAAAAACTAGCGCCACTAGTAAGCTTTTCTCTGGTAGTGCAGGGGTTGGGGGCGGCGTAGAGGGGTGCGGAGAGCGGACGGCGGCGGACGGGCGGCGACGGTGGCAAGAGCGGAGGAGTTGGATTTGGGGGAGGTGGCCGTGGGGAAGGACGAACCCCGTGGTTAAGTCAGAAGTAGCAGTAGCGCGTTCCAGAAAGTGCGCTACTGCTACATTAGCTATAGCGTGTTTTGGGCTACGCGCTACTGGTACTCCTTTCTCTTTTTTCCCCTTTTTCATTAATTTTTCTTCACATTTTATTTTTTTACTTTCACATTCTTCTATTTCTTTCATTTTCAATTACCTTTCTATTTGCTTTCAATTTAATTTTATATCCTTTAGCAGTAGCGAGTTTAGAATAAAATGTGTTGCTATAAAGATAGTAGCGTAGCGCCGTTCGATATAGACTCTACTACTATGTGTAGCCTGTCGGTTAAGCCGTGGGAATTTTAGTAGTAACGTGTTTGGAATAAGGCGCGCTACTGCCAGAACTTTATCTATAGTGTGGTCTGCACAGGCGCGCTACTGCTACTTAGCACCAGCGCGCTTTTTTGACCCACACTATCGCTAATGTTCTGTGTATAAGGTTTTCCCCAGCAGTGGTATAACCATTGCCCATTGCCAACACATATGAAACTGAGAAACCAATGATTGACCCTGATTGGTGCCATGGAGCATGACTGCGGTGACTCAAAGGTGAAATGGTTGATGCTCCGGGGCTGCATAAATGACAGTAGTAAAGCACCACTCACTGCGTACCTCGCATAGGATGCTTGCGCCACACGTTCGGGTGTATGGAGAAGAAGCTCATGGCCCACACCATTGTTTATCGAAACAGAGATGGTAAATTTAGTGAGGAGGTTGTCGAAAATCAATCTCTAGAGAAATGTTATAAACATGGCCAAAGGACCAAAGCGATGGGTGCCAGCCATGAAAGGCCCAAGATGAAAATAGCTAGCCCTAAAAGGAGCTGATGATTTAGCAATAGCCGAAAATGCAATGAGGAGGTAGCTTAGCAGGTTGCTTTGTCGTGATTTTCCTCAATGCCTTACTGGAGCTGCGAGTCTCCAGGCTATTTCGTGTCCTTGTTCTAGTTTCTTTTCTTCCCAAAGTACACTAAGAGAGAAAAAATAAATAAAAAGATCATTAACCATATGAGCTTTGCATGGGCCATAAATACGTGTATTGCTCTCTTCCTCATTATGGAAGAGCAAAAGCGAAAAATTTTAGATACTGGAATTTGTCGGTATTAAATATTTTCGGATGTCAGTGCTCCAATTGAAACATTTCCAACGGTATTTATATGATTAGCGAGCCATGGTATTTAATAATATCCAAAGAATCATCACTACAACAAAACAAAGATTAAGTAACACAATCATGTAACACATAGGAAAACGTGTTACAGAGAAAACCCATAGTAACACATCATGTGTGTTGCCTGTTGGATAGTAACACATAGTTGATAAGATTCGAAAATGTGTTACCGGCACCTTACGTAGTAACATATAAGTTTCTGTTGCTCCATCTGTGTTACAAACAATTGAGACAGTAACACATAATCATGTATTGTTTCACAGTGTTACAAGCTATATAACTTTAGAGAAAAAAAGAATAGTTCAATATTGTATTTCAATAGAAAAGGAATAGTGCCACACTGCTTAGAAACATAAGTTCAAATTTTCACTCAATTGTTTTTCTCAAAAACTATTTTCTGTGACATAAGCTTGTACGTAGGTCTTGTATATTTTTCCTATATTACTTAAACTTTATTTGAGATACATATATGACTCAAACCGGAATTACTTCCAATATGTATGCATAAATTCATTCATTTATCTATAGAAAATAGCAAATAAATTTTAATAATTGTTTTAAAATTTATAAATATTAGCGTGGAAGCATATTGTGTATACATAATTTTCCTATAAGAAATTGAAGACATGGGACATGGAAGTATATTATATGAACATAATAATTTAGCTATAAAAAACTGAGAACATGTGGGCCTGTATAGAAGTGAGACCGGCTAAACAACCCAATAGAAACCACAGCCATTTGACATGCATGAACAGAATAAAATGACCAACAATTGGGGCTATTTGACATGCATGAAGAAAAATCAACACATGGGACATGGAAGCATATTATATGTACATAATAATTTTGCTATAAAAAATGAGAACATTGTGGGCCTGTATATAAGTGAGACCGGATAAACAACCCAATAAAACACAGGGCCATTTGACATGCATGAACAGAATACTGTGGGTCGCCATGTTTGGTTAGGACACCCCGGTAAATAAACAGAATAAGGTGGATGTGCATGAACAGAATAAGGTGATCTGATGTTCGTCCCTGTAAACATTGTGACGTTATAAATAAAGTTTCGCGACATTGTCTAAAAAAAGAATAAAAACTAATGATAACCAAGGCGCCATCATCGATGTTGTTCTAAAAGTAAATAAGCTGCCTTTTTCTTAACAACAATTAAGAGATGGGTCGAGGCCCATTTAAAAGAAATGTGTGCTGTGGCCGGCGAGGAGTTAAGCTAAATCCTATTCGGCGCCCTCTGCGCCCGCTACAGTACATCGCGCAAACGG